>NC_058134.1:14829753-14908630 GCF_016433145.1 Gracilinanus agilis | reverse complement strand
TATGAGGGGGGAAGAGAGAGAGACAAGGGGGGGGGAAGAGAAAGAGCATGAGAGAAAAGAGAGAAGAGAGAGAGAGAGGGAGAGAAAGAGAGAGAGAGAGAGAGAGAGAGAGAGAGAGAGAGAGAGAGAGAGAGAGAGGATCTGAAACTTGTGGGTGCAGTATTGTATCCACAGCACTTAGGACAAAGTCAATCCTTCTCTAGCATGTACTGTTCTTTCCATTCACTGTTTCCTAAGTTTCCATTTTTTCTAAATAACCAACCCAAAGTTGTATTTTGTATTTTCCCTTAGCTCTTGAGAAATAACAAAGGCTTTTCCCCGCTACATCCAATTTTAATTATAGAAATCATGCCAAGTAAAAGAGAGAGGGAAGGGGAAGGGAAACAAAGACAGATACAGACACATACAGAGAGAGACAGAGACAGAGACAGAGACAGAGTCAGAATGAGTAAGATCAAGACACACAGAGAGAGAGAGACAGAGACAGAGAGGGAGAGCTCATCAAAATCGATTGGACCACCTAGACCAGAGGTGCCAAAAATGCAGCTCCCCATTGCAGAGAAACCAGATTAAAATGTAACTAGGAAATAATTAACAAAAAAATAAAATACAATAAATCATAGACTACATTTTCAAACCTAGTCACCATGAGACTGAGGGATCTTTCTGCCTGGATTAGGGGCCTCCTTTCTATTTGAGTTTGACACCACTGATTTAGGCCAAACCCCTAATTTTACAATGGAGTGATCTGAAGCTTAGGGAGGGAGGTGATTTCATTTCCCCCAAGGTCACACAGTAAGAAGAGCCCAGACTCAATCACTAGTTTTCTCTCTCTAGTTTACCCTACAAAAGGAAGAAACAGACCATGGGCTCTTCAGAACTCTGAGGAGGGAGAGATGATTTTGTGGGGATGGGAAGGATCAAGGTCAAGGAAAAAGTGGCCCTGAGCCTGACCTTGACCTTTGGGGTGAGAACTTGCTGGACATTTGGGGAAGACCAAGAAGAGTCCAGTCTGGCTGAAGCAAATCAGTAAAGGAATTAAAATATGACTTGAAAAATCTGGGAGATTGGGACTATATTGGAGAGGACTTGAAATGCCAAAGGTGGCAGGGAAAGTGATGAACTTAGATTCAGGAAAGTCTGACTTAGAATCCTGTTTCAGACATTGATTGGTGATAAGTCATTTCCCCCTCCCCACCACCCACCAGGCTAGCAGGCAGATAGATACCAACATTTAGAAAACAGATCTGATATCTTCATCCAAGGGTTGGCATTTCATTGGCATTTGTTAGTTTTCCTCTGGAAATATTTTAATTTATTGTTGCATTTAAAAAATATGACTATCACTTCCCAATGCTCCTTCCTAACACATATCCCTTGTAATGCAGAAAGAGAGTAAAAATTTTTTATCACTACATATTGGCCATACATGGCAATGTATGCTTTACTCTGCACCTGTAGTCCACCACTTCTCAGTTGAGTGAGAGAAAGTCCTGCTTTTAGGGGCAGCTAAAGGGTACCATCATGCACAGAGCACTGGGCTTGGAGTCAGGAAGACCTGAGTTCAAATCTAGCTTCAAACACTTACTAGATTTAATCTATTTCTTCCTGCATTGAATTAGACTTAATGTCTAATTTTCTAATGTCTAAATTCTGCATTAAAATGGACTTAATGTGACTTAAATCCCTATTTGCCTCCGTTTCCTCATCTGTAAAAAATATGATAATAGATCCTACCTCCCAGGATTGTTATGAAGATCAAATGACCCAATAACTGTGAATAGCTCAACATAATGTCTGGTACATAGTAAGCACTATATGGATATTAAAATTATAATAGTTGGTAGGATGGGTAGGAATTCAACAGGTGCAGAATCACTCCAGGTATTTTGAAAAATTATATTAATTTATTTGCCTCTTGTTTTTTAGGTGAAAGATGAGAGCTCAAAGTCTAATATGTAAATTGAATAAGATTATTTTATGTGACAAAAAGAAGAAAAAAGTATGGGAGTGAGAAAAGACAAGAGCAATCAATCGAGAACAAGATGGAAGAAAAGTCATAGTTATAGGGTATATATTGGAAGTAGGGAGATGGTCCCAAAAAATGGAAACAAAAGAGGCTCTGTACCCTTAAACCCATGTACTTAGAGAACAAATAGTTCATGGTACATAGAGGAGAATAAGGCTATTTGCAACTTATAAAAAAGTGATTCTATGTCTAGTAGTGAATTCCTTAAGATGGGAAGAAGCATGGTATCATGGGAGTTAGTGGATCAGTATTTGAATCCTGGCTCGCTGACCACTTGTGTGACTTGGAGTGAACCTCTTTGGACTTCAGTTATTTCCTCTGTAAAATGAGGGGGTTGAATTAGAAGGCCTCTACATCCCTTCTAGCTCTAGAAAGATCTGTGCTCCTAAGATGAAAAAGCATCATGGAGAAGGCTTCAAATATTTTTTTGCATTGGCCATTTGATATGTCTTGACCATGAAGAGGTTAGTTCCAAAGCATGCCCACGAAGCTTGCCTAGTTCGTTTCATTTTTCTTGAGCATAAATGAAATGTTGAGTTGACATTAAGACAAGGAAAAGAAACAGCTAGAAGAGCATCTCTTTCAAAGAAAAATCTTTTTGCATTTAAATTATTTAATTTTTAATATTTGAACATTTTTGAATCCTAAACCAAAATCTAATTTTAAAATGGCTTTTTGTTAGCCTTCTTGTTTTACACCTTTTATTTCAGTCAACAATGTCAACCACCTCAGCAATTCTTCTACATGCAGGTCAAATCCTGTTACAAATACCAAAGTAACAAAAAACAAAAACAAAACCCAACTATGTAACAAAAAGATTCCCAAGCTCTAGACAAGAGATCACCTATTACTTGTGTTCTCTTTCCTCAAATTACCTTGTATTAACTTGATGTTTACTAGCTATATAATTCTACATGGGTCATTCACCCTGTGCCTTGATTTCCTCCTCTGCAAAATTAAGGGGTTGCTCTTGATGGCCTCTAAAGGTCTTCCAGCTCTGAATTTGTGATCATATGGCTCATGTTCATGTTATATCCTCCACCAACCCTGTCTGCATTAAAACACAAGGTTTTTGAGGTAAGGGTCTTCTTTTTTTCTCCTTTCCTTCCTTTATCTTTCATTCTCTTTTATTGGTTTGGTACTTGTCAGTGCAGCACCTTGGACAGTTCCTGGAATATCATTTAAATGAACCGTCCTATAGAAATGGACCAAGTCAGATCACGAGCCTTCTTAATTTAATAGCAATAAAGAATCACCTGGGGGCAGCTGGGTAGCTCCGTGGATTGAGAGCCAAGCCTAGAGATGGGAGGTCCTAGGTTCAAATCCGGCCTCAGACACTTTCCAGCTGGGTGACCCTGGGCAAGTCACTTGACCCCCATGGCCCACCCCTACCACTCTTCCACCAAGGAGCCAATACACAGAAGTTAAGGGTTTAAAATAAAAATAAATAAATAAATAAATAATTGAAAAATAAAATAAAATAAAGAATCACCTAAGGCTCAGAGGGAGAAAGAGACTTTGTCCATGGTCATAAAGCTATAAAAACCAGAGGAAAGATTTGAGCCTAGATCCTACTAACTCTAAGTCCTGGACTGTATCTTCTACAATTCCAGGCTCTTTCTCTCCTTTGCATGTAACTAACAATGAATGTTAATTATGTGTTGAATTAAATTGAACTTTGGAGCAATATTAATAAAGCAAAATTCTGGTATAGCGTAAGAATTTGGAATTTATTATCATAAGACTTGATCCTAGCAGGATTGTTTCTAAGACTGAATGATTCTGATTTTGATTTACCTCTCATGAGTCCTTCATAAGGACAATATTTCTAAAATTCTCCACAGCCCGTAGTTTTCTAGGACCTCAATAAAACATTAGGCAAAAACTGGTAAGCAGAGGGATTATTTCTGCTGCCATTGTTCTGATAAAAGGACTCAGATGGACATTCTGCATCAGTTATTTGACGAAGCGTTCCCTTTTTTCTAAATAAAATTGTATGGGGAATTTTATATAATTACAGCCAAATTACATTTTGTTTTCATCTGACAGTCTTCTCTCCCCATAGAATTTCACAGCTGCAGATGCCAATATCAGGTGGAGTTAGGATGATTTTCCTGTAACCTGTCACTGTTCCATTTCAGCTCGCCCTTTTATTGCATCCTGTAAGTTGAGGGAAGCAGTGCCCAAGACCTAGGTGAAAAGTCTTGTTTTAAATTCCCATCAAAAAGCTTTTAATGAACTGCCTAGTTTCATGCGGCAATTTTCTGTCAAAATGTAGAAGTAACTATAAGGATTAGGATTTTCTCTAATGAATTCATGGGCAGTTCCTATCATGGAGCTTATCTCTCACAGGAAGCAGCCAAAGTCTGAGCCCCAACAAAGAGATACGCTCCCTTCCTCTATTGGCCCACTTAAATTGTCCTGCAAATATTCATGGGAGCCACCCTAGGCAAAATTATTTACCTCAATCAAAGGATTCAACTGCAGAAAAATCATCCAATTTTAGCTTTCAATTTACTGAGAAAGAAACTAAGTCTCAGAGAAGGTAAGTGAGTTGTCCAAAATCACAGTTAAGATTCAAATGTAGGTCTTCTGGTTCCAAGCCTGCTGCCCCACACTGCCCTGGGGTAAATCAATAAATGCGTAATATAGCTCATTCCTTTCCCCCACTCCTTACATAAGAAATCTTAAGTTTACCAAGTCAATAACATTCAGATAGTTTGGTGAAGTGGTTAATTACCACAGGAAATATCAGGGAAATGAAAAGACTTAAAAATCTAAAGAATAACCATCGATTCTTTCAGAAGAAGTGAACTATCACTGTAATTGTTTGTTTTCCACTGAACTAATATGAAATTATTAGATTTGAAAGTCACATGAAAATTGCAGGAACACCATTGATGGCTTATAAATGACCACTTGCCCTCTTCTCTGAGATTCCACAGCGGCACCTAGTGGCCACTTTGAGTATGACCTCTATGTTATAGATGGCATATAGGTTAACTCCTGTCATCGTATCATTCCACTACTTTGCCATGTTGCCCTCAATGGTCTCAGGGCTGCAACAACATAGTCCAAGATTTCATCAATCTCTGTTTCAGAGAATCTTCAGGTAAAAAAGGGTTTTTAAAGGGTAACTGATTCAACTCATCCCTGCCTCAGATATCCCTCCTGTGATGTCCCAGACAGATACTCATTCCTCGTCCACTGGAATTTCTCCAGCAATAAAGTGACTGTTAATGTGTCCGATTCCAAAAGGGCTTCCTAACATTGATCTCGAATCTGCCTTCCAGAAATTTTCATCTATCAGTTTACCCCTGTGTGAGAGCCCTTCAATTTTCTAAAGATAATTACCCTGTTCCCCTGCTCTTGTCTTTTCCAGTTTAAATATTCCCATTTCCTTTAACTCGTGTTCCTAACTTAGATCCCTCATTATTCTTCTTGCTTTTTTTCCCTTGATGTGTTCCCTCCACTTATATCAACATCCCTCTTTAAAACGTACTGACCAAGCAGCTAGGTGTCCAGGTGGATGGAAAGTCAGGTCTAGAGACAGACAGTCCTAGGTCCAAGTTTGGCCTCAGACACTCCCTAGCTGTGTGACCCTGGGCAAGTCACTTAATCCCTCCTGCCTAGCCCTTACCACTCTTCTGCCTGAAAACCAATGTACAGTGTTGATTCTAAGATGGAAAGTGAAGACTTTAAAAAAGTATAGTGACCGAGACTAAATACAACCCCCAAGATGCTGACCATTGCAGAATACTGTGAAATGTTTCCACTTTTTGATACAGATGCTATCTTTCCATTAATACAACCTAAGACTGTATCAGTTGATGTTTTTTTTCCAGTAGCCACATGGTCTAGATTACTCATGTAGGACTTGGGGTCTAAACTTCCCCAGATCTTTTTTCACATAAGTTGTTGTCAAACCACATCTTTCCCATTTGGTCCTCACATCATTTGTTGGGTGGTTTCTTTGGTTTGTGTGTTGATTTGTTTTTATAGGATTCTCCATTCTCAGGGGACCTTCCCATTCATGGTATTCATGCTGGGGTGACAGCCTAAGTGAAGACATCAAGAAATGCCACTTGTTTTATTTGGAAGGGTCAATATACTGGCCCATCTTTAATGGAGTAATAATAACTGTTAAATAATACCCTCTTATGACTGGGATTCTTTGAGAGACTCACTTAATTCTTCTATGAAGAGTGAGCTTTCCAAGGCTTCTAGATCAAGTACTAAACTCTCTCTCTTTGGCCCTGAAAGCCCTTCTCAAACAAGCTCTGGCCACTTTTCCAAACTCAAAATACGATTCTCCCCTTTGAAGACTCTACCATCTAGCCCAACTGGCCTGCTTGCGCTTCCGCACTGCATCCTGTCCCTTCCCACCAACTGCCTCGCCCCTGTGCCTGGAGAGCTCTTCCCTCCTCGCCCCTCTCTCTTCTAAGCCTGTGTTTCTTTCAAAACTGAGATCAAGAACCTTCTTCAATGGAACCATGGAACCATGGAAAAATAGTCTAAATCAATTAATTAAATACTTTTTTCAATTAAAAAATAAAATAAAAAAAGAATCATCTTCATAGGGACTTTCTTGATACAGATGCCTTCCTCATCCCATAATTATAATGCATTTGTTTTGTATATACTTTCACATGTACGTGTCATCTCCCCTGATAGAACATAAGCTCTTGGGGGGCAGGGACTGTGCCATTTTTGCCTTTACATTTCAAATGCCCAGCACATAGTAGGCACTTAATAAATATTTGTTGAGTGAGTTGCCTGAATATGTACGTGTGCAAAGTACATGGACACAGCTCAGCTTTCTCCCCAGAAATGAAAACAAGGAAGGCAATAAAGGCGAAATGGAAGAAACCAACATTCTCTGCAGCTGATTTGTTCTCCCTAGTTAATAGAATTGATTTTTAATTATGTTGGTGTTTTTTTTCCTTTTTCTTTTGCCTAAGACAAAATGTCCTTCAGCATTCTGCTCATTAAAAAGCTTTCTATCACTTCTGTACACCTATATCTCGAAAAGCAGTACAGAATGCAAAACGGTGATGTATATTATATGACTAAATATAGTGTGTATCCTTTATTCTCCAACCTGGCCGAGAATGCTAAGCAGACACATCCTTTTCTGTAGATGCGAAGAACAAACACAGAAATGCCAAGGACAAACTGAAGATAACATGCAAAAAAAACAAAATCAATAGCATCTGAAGACCTTTGTTTAATGGTAGAAATAAGCAAATCTGGTGTGGAAATGGATGGCACTTAGAGTCATTTAAAGTTGCACTGATCAATTCTTGCTAGACATTTTACATGCCGTAGAGTAACTGATAATAACTGAGGGAGATGGATTGGACCCTGCATAGAGCTCCTGCCGTGATTAAGTGAAATAATAAAGTCTATGTTCCCTCATTCCTTCACTCTACCCAGGGGACCATCACATGTCAGTGCAAATGTATTGCGATTCACTTAATCTATTAGAGATGAGGAGTTCTGGGTGAATTCTAATTTTGCACTGAAAATGCTTTCTATCACTTAATTGGGGATCTTTTAAAATGGAAGTCCACTCTCTAAGGCTAGCCAGCTACCTGGTCTTCCACTGACTCTGGGAGACTCAGATAGAAAGTGGTTTAGCTATAGATCTGGATGAAAGGGGGGCAAAAAGTGCGAATGCCTCCTCCTTCCCGACCTTTGATTCAGTAAGCAACTGATTGGGTTGGGGGAGTTTGGGCTTTTTTTTAAGTTCTTAAGAAGCCCATATGTCTCCTCCTGCCAAGAAATTAAACTGTCTTTTGAAGGATCGTCATTAGAGAAAAGAGGGGTTAAAGTCAACAACGAAAGATAGCCTGGGTTTAATGGCTGTTGTGGCTGATACATGGGAGAAGGCAGCAAGGGAAAACATTCTAGCAGATAGACAACATTTGTCATCCCC
This sequence comes from Gracilinanus agilis, assembly GCF_016433145.1. NCBI lineage: Eukaryota > Metazoa > Chordata > Mammalia > Didelphimorphia > Didelphidae > Gracilinanus > Gracilinanus agilis. The sequence goes on along the minus strand of NC_058134.1, from coordinate 14,900,663 downwards.
TATCTGGACCCATTCCTTCACCACTTGAGAGATCTGCGTGTCATCCATATGGATGCTCTCCCCGTTGACACGTTATCTCGGCCTGGTTTGTCTTCAATGTGAACTTATTACTCATTGGAAATCATCATTTTATTCTCAGCATCATATCCCTCCTTAGAGTCGCCTCCTAGAACAAAGGACGGCCAGGCTCTGGGGTAAGGAATGAAAATGAGGTGCTAGTAAATATGCCAAGCTAGTTTCAGAACCCCAAAGAGGCTTCTTTAGGGACTGAGGTCCCTGGTAAGAGCTTAACTTCTCCATCTACCTCCGGTGTGCATGTTTGCACACACACACACACACACACACACACACACACACACACACACACTCCCTCCTAAAATCATTATGTAGTATAAGGATGATAATAGAAAATAAGTATTATTTCATTAGTTTATTTTTTTTAAACCCTTACCTTCTGTCTTGGAGTCAATACTGTGTATTGGCTCCAAGGCAGAAGAGTGGTAAGGGTAGGCAATGGAGGTTAAGTGACTTGCCCAGGGTCACACAGCTGGGAAGTGTCTGAGGCCAGATTTGAATCTAGGACCTCCCGTCTCTAGGCCTGACTCTCCATCCACTGAGCTACCCAGCTGCCCCCCTTGTTTCATTAGTTTAGAGATGAGAAGTAGAGAAGCTGAGAAAGCATTGGAGTTTGAAGCAGAGCTGAGAGAGAGTGTGTGTGTTCTGAGCATAGTTTTCCCCACTTATTTTTACACTCGCCTATTATTTTGACAGTAGACACGTTCTCCGTGTCTCTACATCGTAAGCGTTTAATAGACACTCTCTGGATTGGATTTGGGGGGGGGGGGAAGAAAAGAGGTGTGTGATCAAGTGAGACTTTGCTGTGATCACAACAGATTTAAGCAGGAAAAACAAAGGTGGAGGCTCCTGACTGCAAAGGTAGCTCCCCAACCACGTGAGGGCAGCAAACGTGCCCTCATTATCTGGGCACGCGCTGCAGGGTGTGTGCAGAGTACTTTTCCCAGGCAGGGTTGAGGCTTAAGAAATTGCTCTGGACGAAAGCAGGCTATCACTAGAGCAGAGAAAAGCATTCGGTGACTTCCTCTAGGACACACGGAGAGAGGATCAAAAGTGGAGCCTGAATGCAGGCTCCCTGCCTTCAAGGCCAGTCTTCTTCCCATTCGTTGTTTCCAAATTCGGATGGGGAATCTCATGAGTGATAAGACAGAGAGCAACAGCTTCTGAACCGTTACAAAGTTGGGGGAAGGCTGAGCTCAGGGCTATTTGTGGTCCCCATTTTTTCCAGTTGATGCAACCCAGTCAGACAAGATTCCTTGGGGACAGATGAGGAAATGGAGACAGAAATAGCTGGAATGACTGAGAAGTTCCCACGTCTAATTCATGCTGCTCCCCCCACCCCAATTCTACCAGTCTCTTCTTTAGATGACTCCCGATCAGGCAGTTTGAAGGTCCACTTCCTCTAGATTGGGCCATTTGTGAAAGGATCAGCTCTCTTTGTCTCCCTGGGACAAAGATCTCACCAGGAGGGAACAGATCAAGGTAGTCGGACCTCGCCTGAAGTTCTGAGCAGGGTTAGTGACCCAGGAGTCCTGCCAGTGCGGCCTCATTTCTCGGAACCAAACCCAACCTGTGGTTCCAACCCAAGGAACTGGGGTAGTCAAGTCACATGAATCTTTAATATCTCTTATATTCTCATTTGTGATCAACTAACCTGATCCTTAGTGGAAAGGGGATCTAGGCCATGCAGAGAACCCATTAGTTTACTCAGATGGCATCTCTCCATGTGGAACACATGAAGAACCCAGAGGAGATGGCTTCTGGCAGAATGGTGATGGCAGAACCTTGAAAGGCTGTGAAGAATATAGAGGCAGTGCTCCAAACAATGCCTGGCACACAGTAGGCACTGAGTCAACACTTGCCACTTGACAAGACAGACTGTGATTAGTCCTGGCTGGCTAATCCTATGGTTAGGAGGGGCTGCTTTCTGTTGCCTGCCAGAATTGTCTCCAAAAAGTCAGGTTCAGCCACATCTTTGGCTTTATTGACATCAGAGGGAGCTCAGAGGCATCTTTAATCGGGGCATCAAGTGAGAGACTATGCTGTAAGAGGAAAGACTGGGGGCAGCTGGGTAGCTCAGTGGATTGAGAGCCAGACCTAGAGATGGGAGGTCCTGGGTTCAAATCCGGCCTCAGACACTTCCCAGCTGTGTGACCCTGGGCAAGTCACTTGACCCCCATGGTCCACCCTTACCACTCTTTCACCTATGAACCAATGCACAGAAGTTAAGAGTTTAAAATAATTTTTAAAAAAAGAGGAAAGACTCAGGGCCTTCATCCTCTCTAGGGCTATATGTTCCTGCCTTTCATTTCCCGTCTAGTTGCAGAGAACGGAGTCGCCATCTTGGTTAGGAGAGCAGGTGATGCAGGAGTCAGAATCCCGGCTGGGTGTTATCTCCAGTCCTACACTGATGACCCAGGAAGTAAGAAGTGCCCTCCAGGAGCTCCCTTCCTTTTGGACCAAAGCCAAGGAAAGCTAAGATAAGGACTCCCTGAGCAGGCAGGGATGCCACCTTTGACTCGAAGTTAAAGTAACTAACACTATTCAAGAACAGAGCTGAAGTTTGGGGTGTGCTCCCCAGAGACCAAAGTGTTGAGAGTTTGCCCTAGAAAGGTGGGAAAACATTCTTTCCCAACATTGGAATGGGGTAAAAACCTGTCACTGCCCCCCTCGTTACCCACAAAGGCAGTAGATGGTCCACTGAAGCTGCAGCAAATTCTATATCCATCCACATCCCAATGAGGCAAAGCATTAACAAGATGTCTCCAGTGGCAAGAGCGCCTTTACTTTTGCCTTTGGATTCCCAGCCTGGCATACAGTAGGAGCCAAATAAATGATGGTTCTTTGGTTGCTTTCTTTCTTCTAGATGAGACTTTAAAATAAAGAGGTGGTTTTTTTATAGGTGACTTGTTTAATCGGTGTCTCTTGAAACTTGCACCATTTTAAGACCAAGGCGCAGAGAGGAGGGTCCCAGGCTGGGGTGCCCCAGATGAGGCCTGGCCCCTTTCTTCTCCCTTTTCCCCACCATATCCTGACAAATGCTGTCATCGCCTCATGGTACCGTACGGTCTAGCCTTCGTCCTAGCACCTATAAACGACAAGGAACGCTCCAAACCCATCTCGACATGACGGTCATTGCCACTTCCTCTAGAAGACACCGAATGTCCCCTAAATGCAAGTCTTGTACATCACCCCACTGGAAATACAAAAGCTCAACGATGAATCAGTCCGTTTCTATGAGACTCACTAGAGAAGTCCCTGGTATCGTCTGGAGGTTCTAACACAATTCGCCTGGGCCCCATTAAACAGCTAGATGAAGCAACTGCATGGGCTTTCCTGGGAGCTGGTGGACTCTGCCTCCCTAGACCCTGAATGACCATTTTTCAGTTGTGTTCTAGAACAAAGGTCCACAGATCCCTTTAACACCAAAGGTTTTGTGAACTTGGACGAGGGCATGGAGAGAGAACTGAGTCCGAAATCAGGAAGATTCAGCTTCCCAAGTTCAAATCTGGCTTCATCCTCTTACTAGCTGTGTGAGCCTGGGCTAGTCACTTCACACAGTTTGCCTCAATTTCCTCAAATGTAAAATGATCTGGAGAAAGAAAGGATAAACCTCTCCAGTATCTCGGCCAAGAAAACCCCCCAACGAGGGTCACAAAGAGCCAGACATGACTAAAGATGACTGAAGAAAACATTTCAATACAGTTAGTTTCCTTATGAACCTCTATATTTTCTTTTATGCACTTAAAAACATGCCTTGAGAAGGGGCCCACAGGCTTTTCCAGACTGCCCGAGGGATCCAGGACCTAAGAAATGTTAAGAAGTCTTATTCTACAGGAAAGGACATTTCAGATAGCAAGTGTTCAAGTCTGACAGGAGAATCAGCATGGCCCAATGGATTGAAAACTGGCTTCAGTGTCAGCGAAAAACCCAGGTTCAAGCCTTACCTCTAAGACTTGTGACTTTGGCCAAATCACTTACCTCATAGAGCAGTGATTCCTGGTGGGTGCTGCAGCGATCCAGGGGGGCGGTGATGGCCACAGGGGCATTTCTCTTTCCTATTAATTGCTATTAAAATTTTAAAAAAAAATTAATTTCCAGGGAGCTAAGGAATATTTTTTCTGGAAAGGGGATGGTAGGCCAAAAAAGTTTGGGAACCCCTGCCATAGAGCTTCAGGCAATTCTCCAAGACTCTAAATAGCAGATGGGTTGCCAATCTGTATTGGTGGAGAGAGTTTCCTCATGAGGAACTCCCTGTAACCATGAAATCACAGGCTTTACCCCAATGGTCCCCAGGTCCTTTTGAACCCTGAAATTCTGTGATTCCATCTCACTTCATATTGTTGTAGGTGTAAAGGAAGCCAGCTTAGAGGTCCAGTGGCTAAACTTGAGTTAAAGAAAGAAGTTGAAAGCTTGGCTTAGGTACAGGATTAAAGAGGGGAAAAGAATGGACAGGATGATCCTAAGAGGGAAAGAAAATGAGGATAAAATATATATATTCTTCTTAAACGTTTGGTAGATTTTTACTTCTAACCTGTGAATCTCATTATCCAGGGCTGTCTTAACGATGATAATAATAGTGCTGTTTTTGTAGCATTTACTGTAAACCAAACACTGTGCTGAGCACTTTACAATTATTGTCTCAGTTGATCCTCACAACCTTGAAAGGTAGGCACTATTATTATCCCCATTTTACAGATGAGGAAGCTGAGGCTAAAAGAGATTAAATGACTTGTCCAGGGTCACAGAAACCGAATCTGAACTCAGGTCTCCCTGCCTGCAAGCCCAGCACTCTATCCAATATACCACCTACCTGCCAAGGCGTGCTCTTAGAAAAGGATGCTACCACTCTGACGAATATGACAAAAGGAGAGAAGAAATCTGAGAAAGGCCAAAAGTGCCCTGTTCGGGGAAGCCAATTCTTTTCCCTTCCATATTGATAAAGGCCACTGTTTCCGGATACACTGAACTTGCGGCCAAGAATATTGGAGTCTCTGAATATTTCATGGACCTGAGGATGAGCCAGGGCTGGCAGACTACCATAATCCAACTTGCCAGATCACTGCCACTTTCTAGCTTCCCTCTGGAATTCAGAGCCCGTGTTTTCAGTCCTCAGGAAGGTGAAATGTACTTTTAACAAATATTTCCATCAGACAAATATCTGTATTAATGAAACACACTCTTCTAATTAATTTGGGCCCGAGGGTTGTAAGATGGACTTCAATTTCAATAAACCAATGCCCAGGAAGTTCCTAGGATCAGAGGCATAGTGGATGGTTAGCCTCTCTGCCAGGAAGATCCGGGTTCAAATAATACTATATGTCAGACCCTAGGCAAATCACTTAATATCTCAGGGCCTGCCTAAGACTCTAAATTGCACAGCATTTCCACCTACCGTTGGTAGAGTCATTTCCCTCATGCAGTATAGACCTATGAAGTCACAGGTATAGGTACTGCTTCCCCCAACTCCAAATGGTTGTGCCAAACCAGGGAGATACAAAGACACACACACACACACACACACACACACACACACACACACACACACACACACACACACAGAATCCCTGATCTCAAGGAAACTTACCTTCTGTCCTAGAATCAATACTGTGTATTGGTTCCGAGGCAGAAGAGAGATAAGGGCTAGGCAACTGAGGTTAAGTGACTTGGCCAGGGTCACACAGCTAGAAAGGTTCTGAGACACATTTGAATCCAAGACCTCCTGTCCTTGGTATGGTTCTCAATCCACTGAGCCACCTGGCCACCCCACCCCAGCTTGTTCTTGAAGAAGTGGACAAAGGAGTCACAATACGTAAAGATAGGTAAATCCAGAGTGTATGCAAAGTCCAGAATTAATGTAAGAAATCATAAAGATGTAAAATTAGTACAAGTATATAGCAAGTAAAAGTAATTTTAAGGGGAAGAGAGAAAGACTTTTTTCTTTCATCTCCAAACTGTGACAAAGGCTCTAAATCTAAGAAGCCCCATGAGATCTACCCTTGTGTCAGTCAATTGTAATGATGTGCAGAAAGCAATAAATTTGTCCTATAAAGTTGCCATGGTTATATTGGTTCTGACACTATGAAATTGTCTGAAAAGACGGTAATAACAGCATCTTTCTAAAAACACTAATCTAATAACCAACTGTATTATTGATATTATGTGGCCATCTGGCTGCCCACTGAGGCCATCTTGTCACTGGCTGCACCCCCGGCCCCCACTTTCCCCTTGATCTGGGTACAGAAAACAAGTCAATAGTCCCATTACTTCTTAAAAGTCAATCGAGTGCCCTTTTGCATCAACTTGCCAACTGTGACTTCCCAGACCGAAGCTCTCTCATCTGGTTACCACTGCCTTTTGGGGGCAGGGATTTTCTCTCTTTATATTTTTCTCCTCCAAGCATTCTACAACGACTGACAAATGCTATATCTATTGTTTTCTCAGGAATTCATTCATTTGTTTATTTAATATTCCCCTCTCTTGCCCTGGCCCACCTTCTCCTTCCCCTATCCTATCCCTACTGTCCGGCTTCCCAGAGGTCTCCCACTGCTCTCCTGTTCTCCGTGTTTGGTAGAAAGTCCTCAGTTCAAGTCCCATGTCTCACCCCTGATGGCTACATGACCCTGAGCAGGTTATCAAACATCCCAATCCCCCAAGTGACTCTCTAAGCCTGGAAATTGAGCCCAGATATTGATCTTGATTGGGAGAGGAAGTTTCTTCCACCAAGAAATAACAGGTCCTCTGCTTTGACTGAAGACTGGTGTCTTTAAAAAAAAGAAAATCAGAACTCTTTATTTTCTGTCTTAGTAACAATTCCAAGACAGAAGGGCAACAGCTAGGCAATCAGGGTTAAGTGACTTGCCCGAGATCACACAGCTAGGAAATTACTGAGGCCAGAATTGAACCCAGGTCCTCCCCACCCCATGCCTGGCTCTCTATCCACTGAGCCACCTAGCTGACCCATAAACATTTTTTAACCCTTCCCTTCTATCTTAGAATCAATACTGTGTATTGGTTCCAAGACAGAAGAGCAGCTAAGGATAGGCAAACAGGGTTAAGTGACTTGTCCAGGGTCACAGAGCTAGGAAGTGATTGAGGCCAGAATTGAACTCAGGTCCTTCCTATTCCAAGCCACCTAGCTGCCCCTGATGTCTTTTTAAAGACAAAATGGAAGAGACTTTGAGAAAATGGTGTAGCCTTGTGTCATCAGGAGATCACTACCACCAGCTCTGTCTATGATCCCCCAATGCCCCAACTCTTCCCAAATAGCATCAGGGGAGACTTTCTCTTATCCCTCAGTGCAAGAATCTGCTATTCAAATATTTTGGTTAATACACAGAATACCATTTTAGAGAAGGAGAATGAAAGCAAAATATGCTTATCATTGATAATACTTTCAATAATTTGTGACAGGGTGTTTGGGAAAGACTCCCTCGATTCTTGATCATAATAAGGGGAAAGTTCCACTGAAATGGAATTCCACAATTATATCTAATTCCTCTATTAAGGATTAATTGAACTCTAAACACCACAGATATTTCCTAAAATGCATCTTATGCCCGATGACATTGAAAATCCCATATGAAGAATCAATTTTCCTCTTGTAATGTCTTCTGTCCAAATAACGTTCCAATCCATTGTTTCAGTGTTTGGAGGGCAATGTTTTCATCTCAGCTTTTTTTATTGTGCTCAGATTTTTCTTTTGTTGATTCGTTTCTTAAGTAGTTTTGAAACTATTTTTCTTGGAGCATTTTAGGTCAATTAAAAAAAATCTCTTCAGTTTATGGAGTTTAGCATAGTTCCTGGCACACAGAAAGTATCTAATAAATGTCTTTTTCATTCATTTGGGGACTCCTAGCAACGAATCTCCTTTACCAATGCAGTTTTTTTTATTCTTTCAACAAATAATTATTGCCTTATGTCAACTAAATGAAGGCGTCTTACTGAGCAGGAGAGGCAGTAGAAAAATGAATTATATATAGTTGTTGTCCTTGAGTACTTTGACCAAATTCACATGACTGATAAGTGCCAGGGCTTTAAATAGAGATCTTTTAATTCCAAGGCCAGTGCATCAACCATTCGTAACACAGCAACTTTATCTCTTCAACAATTTGCATTACCCCTAGAGAACAGGAACATTCATTTTTCTCAAAATCGTTTGGGCAGATATATTATTGGTAAATATCACAAGCCTGAATTATACAGATAAGCACATGGTATGCTAAAGAAAATCTTCAGCTGGATCCTTTGATAGCTCTCAAAAATGGTTATGCTGAAACCTGCTTTTTAATTATCCTATTGAAATACTGCCCTTCAAAAACAAAGATCCAAACCCCAGCAAAAAAAAAGACCTTTTACTTTTCTAACAAAAATCGAGCCCAAGAAATTAAAAATTCAATAGCCATTGTCCTTAATTGATGCTGTTAATTCCTCTATTTTTTTTAACAACAGATAGAGTGAAATAGTGTCTGTATTTACTCTAAACTTCTTGCTTTTTAATAGTGTCACCACTTCATGTGAGTTAAAAACAGTTTATATGTGATTGGAATACCACACACGCATAAAGTCATTTGACGTGTAAAGTGGGAGAAAAGAGGGTGTGGTGGGGAGGGTGGTCCATCCATGTCCATCTCTGAAAATTGGTGTTTATCCAAATATGGCCCCCTGCATGCCCCGGCTGGGAGGAGACGTAGGCTTGGATGGAGTACAAAAGCCAGCCAAACCCGAGGGACTTGGAACGATGCTCAGCCCGGTGGCCCTGGATTTTATGTCAAATGGCATCCCGATGCTTATCACTGAAGAGAATGGAAGCCAAATGGGAAAGAATGGAAACTGTGGGCACACAGGGCGTGCCACAACTCTGCCTTTGCCTCTCTCGCTCTCCATGATCACTTGTTGTTCTTTGTCGAAAAAGACCATGACAGCAAAGCTCATGAGTCGGACTGAAGTGAGGCATTGTGGCATAAAGGCAGCAGCCACCGCCTCTCTTCCAGAGCCATCCAAGCCCAGCAGCGAGACAAGTCGGGGGGCAGTGAATGACTGACATCTTTGGTGTCTACCCAAGCTCTTTCGGATGCCTTCCCAGAGCTGGAGGAAACTAGCCTAGCAGAGGGAAGGGGATCAACAGGAGAAGGTCCCAGAACTTAGAGCAGGTGGCAGAGGAAAGTCAGTCACTCCTTGAATTTCCCTTTGGATGGAAAGAGCTGCATTTCCTCTGTGTGGATCCTGCTTTGACTGGAACCCATCATCTATCAAGAGACCTTTTGCTGGAATTTGGTTGAATGTAGGTGAGCCATTCAGGGGTGGACTCTGATGTCAAAATCCTCACTCGTCCTCCTAGCTTGGATTAGATAGCAGTATCATCTGGACTTCTGTGGACACACATGTGAGACCCCACCTTACTCAGCTGGACCTGTTCACCTTTCCACTGTTATTCATTATTTATAATTTTATATATATTATATATAATATTATTTATAATCATATATAAATAAATAATATTTATAATTATTATAGCTCAAGAGGAACTCAGGATAGGGTAAATGTAAGGCAGCTGAGGGATTTTAGTCTGATAGTGTAGGGCAGGGATTCTCAAACTTGTTTGGCCTCCCACCTCCTTTCCAGAAAAAATATTACTTAGTGCCCCTGGAAATTAATTTTTTAAACTTTAATAGCAATTAATAGCCATCACCGCCTCCCCTGGATCGCTGCAGCACCCACCAGGGGGCGGTGGTGCCCACTTTGGGAATCGCTGGTGTGGAGTCACCCTTCTGGACTTTGGGGAGGGGACCCAAGTTGTTTAATATAGTCTACCTACTCCCTTCCCTTCCAGACCCAGTTGTTAATAAACCTTTTGTATATATACCAGACTCTCTTTGATAAGTTCCCTTTCCCAAAATCTGGTGACTTGGCACCTCCCAACAATAGGGACTCACTGTGATAACCCAGCTAGATACCCTGGTGTTACCCCACTTAATAGCATTTATATCCATCAAACCCAACCCAAATTTATTTACTTTCATCAATAGCTGTTGGAACAAATTGTTCTCAGCCACCCATTCTGAGGGGGGAATGTGTTCAGGTGCCCCTCAACTCACCAACAGGTTAGAGGCCAGTCAGTTGCCCTCCACTTAGGTTGCCAAAATAGCTTTTGCACATGCCACAGCTTCTTGGAGTCACGAGTGAGAACTGGGAAAAGGTTGGCACCAAAGGAAGATGGGCAGCCTTGAAAAAGGATCAGCAAGCCCTTGCACCAGAGATGCTTGTCCTTCCTGACCTCCACCATATAATTAGAAAATCTCCCAGAATCCCTTTCCCTTCATCCACATAGTTATAAGTTTGCTGTAAGCCCTCCCTTTCTCTCTCTCCTCTCCAGTCGGCGGCTAGGTTAGCTCCCTCTTTAGTCTTTTTATTTTCCTTTAATTCATGTTATTACTAATAAATCTTATTAAATATAATACTTGGAGTATCTGGATATTAATTTTTAATCTTACACCTCCATATACCCCATGATTAACTACAGGTGTGGAAAGAAGGAAGGAAGGACAAGGATTCTGTTCCCATCATTAAATCGGTCAGATGATTTCGGTATATGTGTGTGTATAAATTTAAGACCTAAAGCAGAGACTCAAGAGCTTAGTTCAAATTATGAGAATTAATTAATTATAGATTAAAAACTGTTTAGTATCAGAAAATTAAGGATAAACAAGTCATGGTTTCCAGTGATGGGAGAGAGGCAAAATGTGGTCTCTTCAAACCAAAACAATGTTTATAGTAAGTTAGCACTGTATTTCTGAGGTTGAATCAATCAACTAACTTGGAAGCAAGTTTTCCAAAGATCTTGAATGGGTCTTTGCATTTCTTTCAAAAACAAATCACTCTTGGGGCAGCTGGGTAGCTCAGTGGATTGAGAGCCAGGCCTAGAGACGGGAGGTGCTAGGTTCAAATCTGGCCTCAGACACTTTCCCAGCTGTGTGACCCTGGGCAAGTCACTTGACCCCCATTGCCTACCCTTACCACTCTTCCACCAAGGAACTAATACACAGAAGTTAAGGGTTTAAAAATATATATTAAAAAAAATCACTCTTGGGAAAGCTAGATGGCTCAGTGGATTGAGAGCCAAGCCTAGAGATGGGAGGTCCTGGGTTCAAATCTGGCCTGACACTTCCTAGCTGTGTGACCCTGGGCAAGTCACTTGACCCCCCCATTGCCCACCCTTACCACTCTTCTGCCTTAGAACCAATACACAGCATTGACTTCCTCATCTATAAAATGAGCTGGAGAAGAAAAAGGCCAACCATTCCAGTATCTTAGCTATGTCAACCTGGGCAAGTCACTGAACCCTATTGGCCTCAATTTCCTTATCTGTAAAATGAGCCGGAGAAATAAATGGGGAGCCCCTCCTGACTCTTTGCCAACAAAACCCCAACTAGGATGAGAAAGAGTCAGACAGGACTGAATAACAACAAATATCGACTTGTGGTAGGAGCAATAGCTTAATACACCCCCACGCAAGGAGGTTTGGGTTTTTTTTTTCCTCAAAAGGTTATAAGCCATCTAATTACTCAGATTTATAAGGAGCTAAATCAATTGTACAAAAAATCAAGCCATTCCCCAATTGACAAATGGTCAAGGGACATGAATGTGCAATTTTCAGATAAAGAAACCAAAACTATCGATAAGCACATGAAAAAGTGTTCTAAATCTCTTATAATTAGAGAAATGCAAATCAAAACAACTCTGAGGTACACCTAGCAGATTGGCTAATTTGACAGCAAAGAAAAGCAATAAATGTTGAAGCGGATGTGGCAAAATTGGGACATTAATGCATGTTGTGAATTGATCCAACCATTCTGGATGGCAATTTGGAGCTATGCCCAAAGGACTTTAAAAGACTGTCTGCCCTTTGATACAGCCATACCACTGATGGGTTTATACCCCAAAGAGATCATAAGGAAAAAGACTTGTACAAAAATATTTATAGCTGCTGGTCTTTGTGGTAGCAAAAAATTGGAAAATGAGGGGATGCCCTTCAATTGGGGAATGGCTGAACAAATTGTGGTATCTGCTGGTGATGGAATACTATTGTGCTCAAAGGAATAATGAACTGGAGGAATTCCATGTGAACTGGAGAGACCTCCAGGAATTGATGCAGAGTGAAAGGAGCAGAGCCAGGAGAATGTTGTACACAGAGACTGATACTCTGTGATACAATCCAATGTAATGTACTTCTCTACTCGATGCAATGTTCCAGGACAATTCTGAGGGACTTAGGAGAAAGAATGCAATCACAATCAGAGAAAGAACTGTGGGAGCAGAAACACAGAAGAAAAACAACTGCTTGATCACATGGGTCAATGGGGACATGATTAGGGATGTAGACTCTAAGTTGATTAGGGATGTAGACTCTAAGCGATTACTTCAGTGCAGATATCAATATTATGGAAATAGATCTTGATCAATGACACATGTAAAACCCAATGGAAGGGGCAGCTGGGTAGCTCAGTGGATTGAGAGCCAGGCCTAGAGACGGGAGGTCCTAGGTTCAAATCTGGCCTCAGCCACTTCCCAGCTGTGTGACCCTGGGCAAGTCACTTGACCCCCATTGCCTACCCTTACCACTCTTCCATCTATAAGTCAATACACAGAAGTTAAGGGTTTAAAATAAAAAAATAAAAAAAACCAATGGAATTGTGCATCGGCTACAGAAGGTGGTGGGAGAGGGAAAGAACATGAATCTTGTAACCAAGGAAAAAAATTCTAAATTAATTAAATAAAAATTTCCATATAAATTTTCCAAATTAAAAAAAAAAGGTTTGAAGCCATCCTCAAGACTTGATTGTCTCAAGAGCTTAAAGGCTTAGGCTCCTGGTATCACTTCTTTGTCCCCTGAATATACAACAGCCTGGAGGAGCTCTAGGATTCTCTGATGCCCAGCAGGATTACTGCATAATTACTGTAATTCAGATAATAATTGTAAAGTGCTTAGCACAGTGCTTGGCACATGATAAACACAATGTAATAGCTAATATTATTAGCAGAGATTTTATAATTAGTCCTGCCTCTCAGCTTCGTAGCACCCTTCTATGCCTCCCAGGTGATGCAGACAACACCTTGGCTTGAAAATTATAGGATTAGGGACTGCTAAATGGCCCAGTGGAGAGAGAGCCAAAGCTGGGGATGGGAGATTCTGGGTTCCAATCTAGCCTCAGACACTTCCTGGCTGTGACCCTGGGCAAGTCACTTAACCCATATTGCCTAGCCTTTACCGCTTTTCTGCTTTGAACTCGATTTAGAATCAATTCTAAGCAGAAGGTAAGAATTTAAAAAAAAAAAAAAAAAAGATAGGATTATCTATTAGAGTTGGAAGGAATCTTTTATAAACTCCAAGCCCATTCCTCATTTTATAAAAGAGGAAACTGTGTCCTAGGGAGTTTGTGATTTGCCTAAGGTTGGAGAATCATAGGCTTAGAGCCAAATGGGAAAGTAAGCCAAGAGAGGAAGTGACTAGCCTAAGATTACACAAGTACAAAGTGGCACAATTTGAACTCAGGCCCTTGGACTCTAAAGCCAGCCCTATTAATAAGGGCTCCTTCAGGACAGAAGACTGCTCATACTTTAGGGCTTTTGTTCTTTATAGATATTAATTCCACCTAATGCATTTTAAGTGCCTGCTGGGTACAGAGAATTATCCTCAATCTGGAGGAGATGATGCCTAAATAAGGCACAGGTCCTACTCTCATGAAGCTTACAGTCTAATAATAGAAGGCTCATATAGGTATTGCATGATCGATGTGAATTAGAGAAATGTGAACCTAGCTTCTACTAAAGGCTCCGGTGGGCAGGTGGGTAAAAACCAAGGAAGACTCTTGGTGGAAGGGGACCATTTCAGTGATGGAGGGAGCAAATAAACTCAGGGAACGAATAAACTAAGGAGAGGCTTCCACATGGACAAAGGGGGCAAATGAGGAAAGGCACACTATGGGACACCCAGGGGGAACTGTTCAGTCTGACTGGAGTGAAGGGTGCATGCAACAACGCAGTGGAAAGCCTGCGGTCTAGTTCACAAGGCAGGTCCCCCTGCCAAGGCTTCCATTCCATCAGCAGTTCATGTACCAGTGCCCACTCCCTTCAGCCCCATCTGTTACTTGCTCATATTCTGTCCTCTTTCATTGGTGGGTTCACAGCTTAGGCTGCGTTTTTCTGCCATCTTGTTGCTCCTGTCTTTTTTAATCTGTCACCTCTAGCTCAGGACAAGGGTTTATAGATCGAGTGACAATGCAAAGTCTTTTCAGATACTCATTGAGGGTTTTCCCTTTGACAAAGGACCTTGAGTTCAAAACCAGCTGAATTTAGAGGGAATTGCATTCCTCTGTCTAATGACATGGTTTCTATAATTCCATTTAGAATTGTTCATCCCCTAGAAGAGTGCTAAAGTTCCTCAATTGGTAAATGGTCAAAAGATGTGAATAGGCTGTTTTCAGATGAAAAAATCAAAGCTATCAATAATCATATGAAAATTATTCTAAATCCCTCCTGATTGGAGAAATGCAAATTAAAACAGTTCTGAGGGGGCCACCACACACCTAGCAAATTGGCCAATATGACAGTAAAGGAAAATAATAATGTTGGAGGGAAATGTGGCAAAATCGGGACACTAATGCATTGCTGGTGGAGTTGTAAATTGATTAGACCATTCTGAAGTGCAATTTGTAATTATGCCCAAAGGGCTATAAAAGAATGCATACCCTTTGATCCAGCAATACCACTCCTAGATCTGCATATCAGAGATTTTAAAAAATGGGAAAGGAGGGCAGCTGGGTAGCTCAATGGAGTGAGAGTCAGGCCTAGAGACAGGAGGTTCTAGGTTCAAACCCGGCCTCAGCCACTTCCCAGCTGTGTGACCCTGGGCAAGTCACTTGACCCCCATTGCCCACCCTTACCAATCTTCCACCTATGAGACAATACACCGAAGTACAAGTGTTTAAAAAAAATGGGAAAGGTTCTGTTTATACACAAATATTTATGGCTGCACTTTTTGTGGTAGCAAAGAACTGGAAACTAAAGGGATGTCCCTTAATCAGGGAATGGCCAAACAAATTGTGGGATATGATGCTGATGGAATTCCTTGGGCTATAAGGAATCACGAACAGATGGTTTCAGAAAGAGCTCGAAAGACCTCCATGAACTGATGCAGAGTGAAAAAAGCAGAATCAGGAGAACATTGTACACATAAACTGAAATACTGTGGAATGATCAAATGTGATCGACTTTGCTAACAGCAATACAACAATCCAGGACAATTCTAAGGACTTCTGACAAAGAATGCTATCCAGTCTCACCTCCAGAGAAAGAACTGTGGGAGTATAAATACAGATTGTGACATATGATTTATCACTTGTTTATTTGGGTATATGATTTGGGGTTTGGGTTTTAAGAGATTATTCACTTATATGAAAGGGAATTTTTTTATCTTAACTTAATCAAGTACTTGGGGTGCTCTACCCTTTTAACTTAATCAGACAGGAACTTGTGAATTCTTTTGATAAGAGTTCACACCCTCAGAGGATGGGAGATGGATCCCACAGACACTGACCCCTGGGCAGAGCTAGGCAAATTGAGACTTTGATTGGTTCCCGAGATATGATAGATCAGCCCACAGTGAAAGGAAGGAGGAGCCAGAGAGACAGGAAGTGACGTGGAAAAAACTGCTTATAAAAGCCAACCATTCTTCTACATTCTCTGCATTAGAGGACTTCTGCTTTGGAGGCTGAGACTCTCCCACTCCTATGGCCAGAGACTGGAACTTTGTCAGGGAGCAAGCTAGATTTCTTCAGAGCAGATTTACAGTGGTAGGCTAGACAATTCCCCTATTACCTTCCTACATTTCCCTCTTTATTACCTCTACCCTGCTGTAATAAAGTTACTAAAGCTGCTAACATCCTCATGACTAGAGTTAATTTTATAAACGGCAACCACAATTCAAATTTTTAAATTCTTATATTTGTCAAACCCATTTTTAATTATTACACTTACAAAAATGAATAATTTGGAAATGTATTTTGAATGATAATACATGTACATCCCAGACTGAATTGCTTGTCCACTCCAGCAGAGGGGAGGGAAGAAGGAGGAAGACAAAATGAATCATATAAATTTGGAAAACTTATGTGTAAAGTTGTTATTAAAAACAAAGATAAATCTAAAAAAAATAAAATAAACTTTAAAAAAATTGTTAAAAATGACAGCCAATTGTGTGAGTTGTAACTTTCAGGATCCTAAAAATAATTCTAGAAAGACCCAAAAAGATGATACCTCCCTCCCTCCCTCTGTCTTGACAGAAGTGGAGGGGCTTGTAAGTGCAAAGCAGTGAATATACTAGACGGCTCAACTGATACTTTGGTTCTTTTTGCCGAGTCACTTTTGTTGACTACTTTCTTATTCTTGATTTAAAGGTATAACTTGGTTGGGGAGAAAGGAAGAGGACATTCTGGAACATTAAAAAGGTGAAAGGAAAGAAGGAAGAACACAAAACTAAGATCACTTTTTACAAGTTCAAATATTTTATTTTTTCCCTGAAAAAAACAATTAGGTTCAACAACCCCAAATATTCCACATTTCCCATTGCCATAGCCTCACTTACACAGTGCTAGCCTCTAGAGAGGCTACAGAAGAAAGAACTTAGATAGCAACCTCTGAACATGAAAAGCACCTGAAATTTTCCACCTTTGTTTAGTAAAATATTTTAATAATTGGTACAACACAACAGCAAATTGCAAAAATTAGGTATTCCCAAATGCAACCTCACAAAACTTAATTCAAAACCCAAGACCACTGCATGTAACTGAGGAATTTAGAACAAGGTAAAAATGGTAAAATAAAGAGGGCATCACCGAGACAGGTGGATCATTTACACAAAGGAAAGTGAAACCGAGGTTTACTTGTCTGCAGAGGCAAAGTCCCATGTGAGACGCTGCTCGGGTGCTCCTGGATGGTCCCTGAGCGAGCAGGCTGTCACCAACATGGCCCTCTTTCTTCTACTCGCTGAGATGCCTCCAGAGGAGGGCAGTGAGGCTTGTGACAGTGAAGCTCGCCTCCCCTCCTTAGAACTGTCCTGTCAAAACTCCCTCTGGGTCCCCAAGGACTTCCCTGTCTGAACCTCATCACCAGCTGCTGGCGATCTCGGAGCTCCAGGGAAAGGAATATTCACTCCCTCCTTAGCAAACCAACGCTACTTCCTAGCAAAGTCACTCTACTTCCTGGGCCTCGGTTTCTTCATCTGTATTTTACATTCTCTGATTCTACGAAAAACAGCTGAAGATTTCTGCTTTATATCACAAAAGTATTCTTGAAAAGCTCAAAATTCAGTTAATATAATTATCTTCTAAGCCTAGGAAGTCTAAGTTGAAAAGAAAGCAGACAGAAGGGCAGACTCCCCTAGAAAACCACGTCGTCCCGTGCTTATGTTCCATTTCCCAATCCCATTTTCATCTCCTTCGGGCAGGGTGTTGGACACCTCTGCTCTAAAAGATCTATGTGAAAGCGTGCTACTTCCGAGAAGTCTTAAAGTGGCTACTGCATAAATCCAGATTGTCACCTCGTGGAAGGAGCGTCGGTCCACGGAGGCCCCACGACTCCCTGCCTTTCCATTTCCCCAGAATCCGTCCCTCTGAGCATAAGGACCCTCCATCTAGAGCCCCCAAGACCACTACTGTCCTTCCCTGACTGGATTCTATTTTCTTCCTTTGATTTCGGTACAAGAAAGAAGAGAGCCCAGAATAAAGAGACAGTGTGCCATGCTGACAGCACAAACTGTCCAGGGCTTAAGCATGAAAAGAGAAATGATGGAAATATTCACATATCTGGAAATCATCATTCTTCATTTAAATTACTTATTATTAACTTCCTACTATAAAATATTCATTTTTTTCTTAGACTGTGGATAAGGGGGAAAAAATCTAAGGACAAGATCAGTTCGCTTTGCTGTTGATAATTTAATTGTTCCGAGGTCCGGAACACACATTCTGGACAGTAGCTGCTCCGTTTTCAAGGTTAAGCTTTTCCAAATGAAACGCTTAAATATACAGTAATCTCTTGCTCCATACTCTGGCAAATAGTGCATTAAAGACATTCTTTGGGTCGTGATTGAAAACATTCTCCACATCACCTCCTCGTCTCTCTCGACAACTAGATAACAAAATAGAATACTGTCAATAGACACATTTCCCAACAGCATTAGTGTTACATGGATGGGTTATGTCTGTTGAAAAGATGAACAAAAGATTCAACTACAATATATTCCGCTTGTCCAAAAGACATCTATTTCTACTTAAATAAATATAGAAATGAGCTCCTGTGTCTGCCTCCAACACAAGAGCTCTGGATTCCACCCACCTGCTCCTGGCGCCCGCCACGGGGCCATGATAAATACCAGCAACGCTCGCCTGAAAAGAACACGCCGCCTCTCTTAGTTATGTACAGAAGTTAGGGTTCCACAGACCCCCGCGCTCCTCGGGAAACAGCTCCCAGAGCATCTCCAGCCAGCGAGGGCTCGTGCGTGAGCCACAGAGGTTTCGCAGCGTTCCTGGGAGGAGAGACGACCCACGGGGCGCGCTGGGGCACGAGGGCTGCCGGGCGCTATCTGATGTGGCCCGACGCATTGATCCTCTTACTGGGCGTCCCTGGCAGGAGGTTGCCGGCGGTGCCATTGGTGATGTTGGTGGCCGAGTCACTGACCCCCATGTAGTCCACCCTGCTCTCCAGCTTCACCAGGCGCTGCAAAATGTCGTCCAAGAGGACAGCGATGGTTCTTTTCAAGTCAGCTGGGGAAGGAAAAGACGGCCCGTGAGAAAGGGAAAAGAGGGACTGAACAGACTGATCTCGTCTCTGTGGGGCTGAGGGGGAGCCAGAAGGAATCGGGCAGCCTTCAGGTGCTCAACAGACATTTCTGAAGCAGCTGTATGGAGGAGGAGCCTCCACCCAGGGAGAGTCCTGGCTTCGAATCCCACCCACCCCCATCCTGTGTGCCCTCCGGCCACTGGCCTCCCTGATTAAGCCAATGAGGAGTTTTCCCCTCCAGATCTAAGACCTGGAGTCACTAAAACCACCCTTCTCTCAGCATTTAACTCCGGTTAAATGATTTCCATTTTGTATTTGGCTATAAGGCACACAAGTCTCTTTTAATCATCTGCCTGCTTGGCCAGGCAAGCTGGTCATAAGGGTTCAAGGCAGGCCACAGGAATAGGGAAGACATGCAATCATGCAAGCCAAGTATGATGAAGATTATACATCCTGGGGCAGCTGGGTGGCTCAGTGGATAAATCCAAGCCTAGAGATGAGAGGTCCTGGGTTCAAATTGGCCTCAGACATTTCCTAGCTATGTGCCCCTGGGCAAGTCACTTGACCCCCATGGCCTGACCTTTAGTGCTCTTCTGCCTTGGAAGCAATACTTAGCATTGATTCTAAGATGGAAGGTAATGTGTAAAAAAAAAAAAAAAAAAGGTAGGGGAAAATGCTCTGAATTTTGTCACAGAATGGCATAATTTTCCTTTTCAGAGGTAGGGGAAAGGAGGAAAGAAGAGAAACCTGGGAGAAGGGGTTCCACCTTTCTCCCCACTCCATACCCCCACCAGTCACTCTCTGGGAACTGGAAAAAGGCCAAGGAAATGGTGGGCCCCAAAAGCCATAAGGGACTGACAAGCCTGAATCAGAACACAAACCCAAGAAGGAGTGTGACACCAAGCTGAGGCTCAGCCCGAGTTAGAAAGGAGCCTTCTAATTAGGGTCTGTTCCAAAGAGTAAGGGAAGAAGCAGCTATTAAAGGAAAACTTAACAATCAGCGAGAAAGAAAACCTAATTGTATTTTGAAGGTTTGATTTAACAATGCTCCAAAGTGCAATTAGCTTGGAATTGACTGTTTTAATAAAGCTGTTTCTATGTAAACAGAGTGAGCTTGGGCAGAGAGCCACCTCTTCTGTCTTCTGGACGCCCACTCGGACTGCCAAGGGAGCTGAGAACACGCTAAAGGAGTGATTCCTGTCCCTCCTGGGACCCTCCATTCCCCACTAGGAACGAGCCACATCAGCCCAGCCTGAAGGAAGGAAGACTGAGCAGAGGCAGGGCTGGTCTCTGAGGCTGGCCCGTGGATTTAGGGGGACCCCAGAGCAGGCTATGAGGTCTGCTTTGGTTGGAGGTCTTTGGGTCTTCAACCCTCCTGTGCCTCTATGCACGGGGTGCTTTATTAAGCCCCAGCTGCGATGGATGACAAGGGAGGAAAGGAAGATGCCTTTGAAAGGCCCTGGGCCTGGCAGCAAGACCCCAGAAGGAGGAGGGCATGGGACGAGGAACTAGCAGAGCGATCATGACTGAGTAAAGCTCTTCTGCTATAATTAGCGGGGGAAGAGCAGGCAATGAAAGGAGGAAGGGTTGTAGGCCCAGAGCAAGGCAGTCACCTCACTCTTCAACCTGGTCTTCAAAGCGAGGAGAGAGGGCAAGTTCCAAGGGTTGCCATGCAGATGGAGATAAGGAATCAATAAAGTAGAACCATCAAGCAGCAGGGAGGACTCAGCTGAGGTTATCCGGCGTCAAAATTTATCGTGATCAAATCAGAATCTGCCCGTGAGAAACAAGAGGACCCTAAGAGATCCCAAGAGGGGACCTAAGAAGGAAGCAGGATTCTTAGTCGTGTGGGAGGGCGGTAGCATTAGGGGAGTCCAGCGTGGGGCCAGGAGTACAATTCCCAGAGAAGAGGAGGTCTAGGACAGAATCACAGAGGAGTGTGGCTGCCACGGAGTCTGCTGGGGTAGAAGACATGGAGAAGTAGGTGATCAGGTGTTGTCCATATGATTAGTGAAGCCCAAACATCGATAACAGATGGAGGGAAAAGGTCATCAGCCAAGTACCAAAGACCATGAAAAAAGGAAGCAGATGATGGTCGCTCAGCAGCTATGACTGAATCTCCTGGACCTCAAAATGGGAATCTGGAAGCAGCCGAGGTTACCCACTTCTCCTTGGCCTTGTGTGTCAAGGGAGTGGGAGAAGGCCACTAGGGGAAAGGACTGCAAGGAACATGGCGCCTCCGGGGAAAGCCAGGTTTCTGTCTAAGGCAACCTGACTGGATGGCTGGGATCAGAGAGGCAGGTCTGATGGTGCCTAGAGGCAGTATGAGCCATAGTGGGGAGAGCACCAAGAGCCTCTGTCACTCCCTAAGTGACCATGGGCAAGTCTCTTCCTAGCTCTGGGCCTCAAGCTCCTCACCTGGTAAAAGAAGAGTTGGATTCAATGGCCTTGGGGGTCCCTGCTGGCTTTAAATCTAGGATCCCTTGGCAGCAATACCACCAAGTAGTAGGAATGGGTGGGCGAGAAAGCATGGAGTCTGAGGACTAGCCCCACCAAGCTCCATCTGATGAGAACTGGCATTTCCATGAAGAGGGAGTTCCCTTAGCTTGAGCTTGTTAGACGTTTCCATAGGAGACAGAACTAGCTACCCTTGACAGGCATATACCTTCACATTAATACCATTCGATGGGTAGGAAATCTTTTATAAACCTAGCAGCTGGCATCTTGGTTTTAAAATATGACTTTTTATTGACCTTCACGACTCTTCACAACTTTTCTTAAGTTCTGTTTGTAAGATTTAGTTTGAAACACAGTCAACTCAATGATGTTCACAAACCCAACACTGGAGCAACATTAAAGCTGCAATCATCCAGAGTCACTCTCCTAACATCTGGGATTCATTCAGACTTGGACTGGGGTAAAGGTTGCCTTCCCATTATCTCTGAAAAGATGTGCTACACAAACTGTGTAAAGCAGATGACAGAGGGATTGCTCAGCCTCATTAAAATGTTCTAACATTGTTTAAGTTTGCAGAGGAGCAGACAAAGTGCTCATTACAAAATAATCTGTGGCAATCCCTGAGGCAACAGAAAGTCCGCAATGACTAGACCAGAGTCCAAAAGTGTGGTTTGTATCCTGGCTTTGCCAGACCGCTTCCTGGTCATCCTCCCTGTCGTGCATCCTCTGGGCCCTCGGGCCGCCCAACACCACGACCGGGGGCTTACCATACTCCTGCTTTGGAAACCACCACAGTGGAGCCACCTTATCCTAACTGGCAAGTCAGGGCCAGGGCAGGCAGACACACAGGGCCCCCAACGCTGCTTCCTAACCCATCTAGCCATCCACCCTGGCTACCTCCCAGCCATCACCCGGATGCCAGGGTTCCTAACCTCCCCCCACTTTCCAACTCGCATTCTGGGAACAGTAATGAAATCAGTACGACTATTGAGAAGGGATCAGCTAACTGGTCTCCCCTACGGTTCTAACTCACCCCCCCAACGCCTGCCAAACCAAATAAATACCCCTCCGCAGCCCCCACCCTTCCCTCCATTAGAATGTCAGCTCCCTGAGGACAGGGAGTAACTTGCTTTTCTCTTTTTATCTCCAAATGCACACAGCCCTTGGCACACAGAGGGCACTAGAGGCTGGCAGAAATGTTCCTGGAAAGAATGAAAAACAGACACTAAATGCTAATTACAGGGACCGAGTTTAGGCAAAGAGCCAGGAGCCTAAGATTGGTTAAGCTGGGCTCACATGGAAATACTTGAATATTTGTTTATGCTTTGTGGCAGGAAAAGGCTTGAAGAATAGGAGGGTGAGAGGAAGGTTACTCATAAATGAAGGTGACATAAAAAACAAAGTGACACGGAAATAAGAAATGTTTAAATGCTTGTCTATTGACATCATTAGCTATTTGAGTTGAAAAGGCTGGGCTTCTAGTTGGCATGGAAGTGTAAGTAAAGGAAGACCATGAACACCCACTAGGCCTTGATCATTTAATCTGCTTAATTATAGCTTTTTTTTAAAGAAAGATTTAATGAGAATAAAGCCCGCAGCTCATAATCCCACAGCTAATCAAAGGCTGGCTAAAAATAGGAATAGCAGAGGCAGAGGGAACCCGGCCTGGCTGCGGTGTTCAAGTCGGTATTTCATGCCTTGGAATCATCTTCTCTTTACTGGTTTCTTCCACATAACTATTAAGATGGGGTGTTGTGGGGGCAGCTGGGTAGCTTAGTGGATGGAGAGCCAGGCCTAGAGACAGGAGGTCCTGGGTTCAAATCCGGCCTCAGACACTTCCCAGCTGTGTGACCCTGGGCAAGTCACTTGACCCCCATTGCCCATTCTTACCACTCTTCCACCTAGGAGCCAATACTCAGTATTGATTCTAAGGCGGAAGGTGAGGTTTAAAAAAAAAATAAAAAGATGGGGTGTTGTGAGGTCCCACTCTTGTTCCTGACAAGATGAAGATCTGTCTCTGAGTGCTCAGACCCCCTTTCCTGAAGCTGCTCATGCTGAATGCAGAGGCCCCCAAGGCCCCCCCAAGGCCCCCCCACCCCTCCTTTCCGCTGCTTCCCTGACCGAATTCCTAGCCCGCTTTTCCCCGACTCTGGAAGGTGCCGTCGCTGCTGCACGTGGATGTGACATCTGAGATTTCCACCACTTTTACAAGTCGGGCTGAAAGGTTTTCGCAAAGGAAAGTTCAGAGGATGGAGGGCTTTTTCTTCTCATTCTTTTTTATTTTCCTCGCAAGATTGCGAGAAAGAGCCGAGATGTTTGCTCATGTCATGAAGGCGCTCTGCTCATCGGGAGAAAGATGAGACAAGGAGGACGTGGAGCGGAGGAGCGAGGTGCCGGGCGTTCAGAGGGTGGATCCGAGCGGAAGGGAGGAGGGGAGCAATAAGGGGCCAAGAGAGTCCCGGCCTGCTCTCTGGTAGAAGGGGCGAGGCCCCCGCGTGCTGGGGAGGCAGCCTCAAGCTTCCCGTCTGTAAATCGGGGGTCGCGGCAGCCTCTCCTGGCAGGCCTGCGGGATCGTCACGTGGGCTCCGGTAAGGAAACTCCAGAGAGGTAGAAGAGGAGGTGGAAGCCCACGCAGGCAGGCAGGCATGTGTGTGCGCACGATCAAAAAACCAAAAACATGAATTAGATTAGATGCCCGCAATAGGCCAGGAAGCGTCAAGACAAAGACGTGCTTCACGGGGAGCGAAGGGGAGACGAGGCCACAGCACGCCGAGGCGGCCTGGGACGGGGACAGGCTTCCCCCCGGAGGCGGCCCCGGCTGGAGGAGCTGAGGAGGAAGGCCGGCCTTGACAGAGGCACAGGGGGAGGCAGAGGCCGGAAGGGCAAGAAGGGAAGCCCTGGCTAATGAGGCCGGAGCCTGGCTCCGAGGGCCCCAGGGGCTGCCTGGATGTGCTCCTGGGCCTTGAAGAGGGAGCCGCCAGAGCTCCCGAGGCAGGGGAAAGCCCCAAGGATGGCTGTGGCGCCCCGAGGCCCCCACAAAGCTCTCAGCCGGGGTGGCCGGGCGGCAGAGGGGGACCGACCACTGCCTCAGTGGAGGCCGAGGGGACGAGAGGCGGCAGCCAGCCAGGGAAGCTGAGGAGGCTCTGAGGCGGCCAAAGGTAACTGGAAGAGGTTTGGAAACGGAATACAATGCCGAGACTCAGCTGCCCGCTGCGTGTTTGTGCGTGAGGGAGGCGCGGAAGGAGGGCTCCTGCCAATGGCGTTTGTCAGTCCTCAGAGGCTGCCTCATCTGGCCCCGGGGCAGGCGAGGGACGTTTAGTGGGACGATAAAACCGGGCGCCAGAACGGCTCCAGAACCTCCCATCGCCACAGAAGGAGCTGCCAGCTAAGAAGGAATGGAGAGTGGGAGCCCCGGAATCCACAGGGGCTTCCCCTGAAACGGTGCCCTGCCCGGGAGCCAGGCTTTTCCTCCATCCTCGCCAGGGGGTGCCCCGAGTCCTCAGAAGCCAGAAGAGAAGAGGAGGAGGTCTGGGAGGGCCCCCAAGGCACGCCGGGAAGGCGCCCAAGGCAGGCTGGGACAGGCTGAGGCTGGCCCCGATGGCTGCTAAGGCAGACAGAGCAACTGTCCACTAAGTCTGCAAGGATCCAGCCCCCAACGGGCTGGGAAGCCATGATTCCAGGGTCCCCTCAGAGCAGCCGCAATCCTCGGGAGAGCCCACACCCCCCTCGGTCCCGGAGCTCTGCTGACTCGGGCCGCCAAGGCCCAGCTAGCGATCACAGCGCGGGGCAGGCAGGCATTGGGAGGGGCTTCTTGGCTTTTAGGGCAACAGTCATTCCAGCAAAGGCCGGGGAGCCCTCCTCGGGCTCCAGAATAAACAGAGGACTGTCAAGGAAACCCTCATTAGTATGAGGACGTCACATGTCACAGGAACCACATTCTGTGTCCGTGTAAACCTTCTAATTCCGTATCAATCCGTAGGAACCGCGGCACGAGCACAGACCGACGGCTCTCAGGGAAGCCTCGGCCTTCACACTCAAACCTGGTAACAACCCAAGTGGCCTCGTGACTTCGGGCCGGCCTCTCTGGAGTCAGTCACGCGTCCTGCTGGCCCCCAGAAGCCACTCCACATCCTCTCTTGGGCCCTCCCACCCCACCCTCTGCCCCCTTCTTGCAGACGGCCCCCTCCGTGGCTGCTTCCTTCCCTGACGCCTCCTCCAGGCTCGACCATCCTTCAGGGGCCTCCTCAGACGGTCAAGTTAGGTCTCCCCTCTCGTCCTCAGCCAGACTCACAGAAACAAGGACCCCCATTCCGTCTCCCCTTTCTCTCCCTCTCGCCTCCACTCTGGGCAGTGCAGCTTCGGGCCTCCATCTCCCATGTGACCCCCAATCTCTCGTTTGCAGTTTGACAGCCTTCTTTCCTCTCAGACGTCATGGCCGTCTTCCCTTCTAGAATGCTCTCTCCTCTTCTCTGCTGCTCCTCCATCCCTGTTGCTGGCTCCTGTCCCCTCAGTCTGGCTCCTCCCAGGGGTCTGTGTGGCACGGCTCTCCCGACCTCTCTCTCCATCCTCGCTCCCATCTACAGCTGCCACCTGAACTCTGGTCCTACATCACCAACTGGCTAGCCTACATTGTAAATTGGATATCAAGGAGAGTCTCAATGCTGCTTCACCCAAACTGAACTCACTGCCTCCCTCCAATCCAGATTTCTATCAAGCCCCAATTCTGCCAGGTTCCAGGACTTGTAAGCCAGCGGCATCCTCCAGTCCTCCCTCTGTCTCACCTGGTACAGCTCATCAGGGACCAAACCTGCCCTTTCTACCTCTGCAGTGTCTCCTCTCACACAGCTCCCACCTCGGAGCAGACCCTCATCACCTCTAGCTGAGATTATGGCTGTAGCCTCCTTGCCTCTGTTTCTCCCGACTCCAGGGCCTCCTCCACACTGTTCCCAAAGTAAGTTTGCTCAGCACAGATCTAATCCACTCACTTCCTGCTCCAACAACTCCAGGGACTCCTGGAATAAAAACTCTTCTGTTGAAGTTCTGAAGTCCTTTACCCTTTGTCTGTCTGCCTCGATTTCTGCAACTATAAAAAGGGAATCAAAAAAGCACCTACTTCGCGGGGTGGTGGAGAGGATTAAAAGAGATCATATTTATTTAGCACAGGTCCTGGCACATGGTAGGCACTTGGCAAATGCTCAGTTCATCCTTCTCTATCTCTAACCCCCAACACTCACTCACTCACACTCACTCTCTCCCTACTCTTCTCTCTCTTTCTGTTTCTCTTTCTCCCTCCTCTCTCTGTCTCTTTCTTTCTCCTTCGGTCTCTCCTTCGGTCTCTCTCTTTTCCCAAGATCACCAAACAGATATTCCATTCTGTGCCTCAAAGAATCCCTCTCTTGCTTCGAGATGCAGTGTCAGTCCTACCTTTGGCAAGAAGCCTTGGCTGGTCTCCCAATCAGTGGTGCCATCCCTCCCAAACCACCTTGAATGTATTCACTTTGTATTTATGCTGTGTGTCTATATGCTGTCTTGATGTACCTGTTGTGTCCCAGGCGCCTCCCTGTCCCATGTAAGCTCTGGTGAGGAGAAGAAATCGTGCCCCTCTTTGTATCAGTCTCCTTAGGGCCTGGCGTGGTACCTAGCCCTGGGCAATTCTTTCAGACTCACTGAAAAGTACAGGAGCATACTTCCTGGAGGGATGCTCACACTGATGTCCCTCCTTCTACAGAATTAGGATTAAACAGAGGAAGAGATTAATAAATCCTGACTTAGTAAATCTCATTTTCTTTCAAATTCCACATGCTATAAGTCTAAGCCAAGGGAGATGTCCGCTTGGGAGAAGTTTTTATTAAATGTCTGGAGGAGTTTAACTTCCTGGGGTGAAAATGAAGACTTCTCAAGTTCAAAACCAGTGACTAAAAGGTAAGCTAGCTCTCGGAAGGGCAAGAGGAGAATTCATTTGTTGAAGATTGCTTTTTCCTTAGGAGTCCATTAGGTCTTTTCTCCCCATTTCCTTGTTCCTTCCTGGCATCCTCTACTTTTCCTGGCCTGCATTTTATTTTGACAAACCATAAGGCTGAAGAAGAAGGTTCACCACTACATGAAGGGCAAAGATGGTGGGAAGGCCAAGAGGGAAGAGGTGGCCGGGATGTGTTTGGGCTTATTAACCAAACCATTAGCATTTATGAAGTGGCTACTAGGTGCCAGGGAATAGGCACTGCAGATCCAAGTACAAAGAACAAACTATGCCCCTGGCAAAGAGCTTCCATTCTAATGGATTGAAAAGTGTGTATGTACCAATCTTGTACTGGGAGAGGCACATGGCTAGAGAGCCAGGCCAGGGTCATGTTTAGACCAGAAAGGAGAGAACGTCCCTTCTGGAGTTTCCCAGCAAATGTATGAATGTGAAAGAGTTTAGGAACACTGATGAACCTCCCCCTGTCCTTACAGTCAAAAATGCTGTGTTGGAGGCACTGACCACCCAGACGCCTGCACAAGAAGAGCCTGAATGGATGCTAAAGGACTAAATGAAAGACGTACGCCTAGAGCACAACTCGATTTCCAGCCTGATTTAAATGGGGAGAAAAAGCTTACGATCCCTTACCATATCCTGCCAGAGATGCCCCATTCTCGCCATCCATGAGGCTCTTGTTTTCCTCGGCCAAAGCTTTCACGTATCTTTTGCTTAAGTCCAGGATCTGCTCCCGTAACTCCATGCTGCTCGGACGTCGTGGATGTTGGACTGTGTAGTGAAGCAACAGCAACCCCCAGATGAAGCCAAATATAATCAACAACAAACTCAGTTTCTGGGACATGTTTTTTCTGGAGAATGTCAGGAACATTCCGGATGCAGGGAGCAGATGGAGCTGGACTAGAAAGTTGGGAAGTGACACCAGAAAATGACCGGAAAAATAGATTGAGGGGGGAACCCCTTTAATCTCCTGGATGGTTCATCTTGAGCACAATTCTTTCCAACTCCAAGTCAATGCACTGTCCCTATGTGAAAGTCAGGGGAAAAAAAGAGTAATTACTCTTCATGTTCTGGGGCAGAGAAGTAGAAGAATGAGAGACAACAGAGGAGCTTGGAATTGTATTAAACCATTAGCTAATGTCTAAATCTTGCAGCTTCCTGAAGACGGAGGGCAGCTAGTTACCTTATCTCCTGTAACAAGTTTCTCCCTATTCCATTAAGAAACTACTTCAACCCAGGGTACTGGCCAAAACTCTTCAGTTGCTTAAACCAAAGTCTATCTGAAGCATGATCATCAACACCATACTGGGCCCAAGGATGCAAACCAGAATTTAGGAAAAAAGTAAACCGAACAAAGATCAGAAAGAGACAAGCCTAGAATACATTGCAATATGAGGTTTAATTGTCCAAAAAAAATTGTGACAAGCAAGCAATTTCAAAATGTTGCTGTGAGACAAGTACCTCCTTCAAGGTCATCCGAACAACCATTTCCTAGATGGCCACTAGTTACAGGAACGAGGAATACAAAACACAACACAATCCTTGCCCTTGTGGTGGGGGGCATGGAGAGTAGGGATGGACACGGAGGAATACTATTCTCATCACGGAGATAACCTAGCATGAATCACATAGAACTCTAAATGGACAAAGTGGAACTCTCTCCCTGCTCATCTCTAGCCACTGAAGTCCCACCCCTACAAAAAGGCTTTCCCAGTCCTCCCTCGTCTCGGTGGCTTCTCTTCAAGATGCCCCCGATGTGTCATGTGTATATTTGGTCTGTTTGTATGTTCTCCTACATTAGACTCAGAGATCCTCGAAGGTAGGGGCTAGAGCTTGGGACTTTCCTCATCCCATCAGTACTTAGCACAAGGCCTAGCACAGAGCAGTAAATTAATAAATGCTTATTGACTGCCAAGATTTAGTGGCAGTTGAGAAAACTGGGGTCATGGAGATGATAGTGAAGTTCTCCTGAAGGCTGGCCTTAGCCTCCCTTCTGAGATAAATTAGTCCTCAAAAATTAACTCCAGAGAACCCCCTAGAACCAGTCATTGATCCTCCAAGCCCCTGCCCTGACAAAGGAGTCCTGGCAGCATCACCCACCTCTCTTTGGCCATGCAAAGACTTGGGTGGTGGGAAGAAGAGAAGGGTTCTGAATATAAAAACTGCAGTCCGGCCTTGGGGAGGTGAAAGTTACAAAGGAAGAGCCACATCTGCTGGGCATGGAGGACTAAAGGCCAAAAGGCGAGGAAGATGCCAAATGATCAGAGTTGCGCTGGGAGCCATCTTGGTAGCACACTATAAATGGCTGATCCTTTAACTGGCAAGCCTTGTTATCTTCACAGGCATGAATATGGGCTCGATTCATTTTTGCTGACCTGTAAAAATTCTTTGGGTCCTCTGAACTTGCAAGAGGAATTAGTTATAACAACATAGGTGGTTTTGGGCAGGAAGTTTCTATGTGCTATGAGTGGGGTAACAAGCTGGAAGTACAATGTGCCCCAAAGTATGCCCAGTCCCTCATGTCATGAGGGGGCCTCTGCCCAGATAGCGCCTGCCTACACAGAGGAGTCAAGGGTGCCAGTGTGACTCCAGTACCACCCAGGAAAAGAAGGTGCTTCTGGATCCCAAACCAGCGGTGTTGGTGAAAAGAAATATTCCAGGGTTGGAGAAAGTGAGGTCCTCGGGGTCTGGCGGGCACACCTCCTGAGGCTATCACCAGGCTCTGAAGCCTCCTATGAGCACACAATTACCCAAAAGGGAGTGCACGGAGGGCACTGGGCCCAGCTAGCAAATCAAGTCTATATTCCTGTGTAAATTAACTGCAGGCTAATATGCAATTTAGTCTCTCCTGATCATGCATCCAAAAACCAAGTCAATGTGAAAGAGCTGGGGAAAACCTAGCTCTGAGACCTTTAGGCTGTAACATTAGAATGGAGCAATGGATATGGAAAGCAGTTTTATTTGGATAATAAATGTATCATCATGCAAAACATACTTCCATGTTGGTCATTGTTGTAAGAGAATAATCATATAAAACTCAAAATAAAACCATAAATATACTGATGTGAAAGATCATATGCTTTGATATGTATCTGACTCCAACAGTTCTTTCTCAAGACGTGGATAGCATTCTTTGTCATAAGTCTCTAAGAATTATCCCAGATCATTGTATTGCTGAGAGTAGCTAAGACTGCCATAGTTGATCATTCCACTACAAACTGATGTTACTATAAACCAAGGGGTCGGCAACCTTTTTGGCTGTAAGAGCCATAAACACCACATTTTTTTTAAATGTAATTTCGTGAGAGCCGTACAGTGCTCACAGTGCCGCTCCTGTAACAGAGCCTGAAAAAAAAAAAACTGACTTTATGGCTCCTGCAGAAAGAGCCATACATTGCCGACCCCTGCTATAAACAATGCTCTCCTGGTTCTGCTTATTTCACTCTGTATCAGTTCATAAAGGTCTTATCCCCTTTTTTATGAAATCATCCCATTCATCATTCCTTAAGGCACAGTAGTATTCCATCAACATCATATACCACAATATTTTCAGCCATTCCCCAATAGATGGAGATCCCCTCAATTTCCAATTCTTTGCCACCACAAAAAGAGCAGCTATAAATATTTTTGAACAGGTAGGTCCTTTCCCCTTTTTCATTACCTCTTTGGGATAAAAACCCAGTAGTGGTATTGCAGGATCAAAGGGTATACACAATTTTATAGCCCTTTGGACAGAGTTCCAAAGAGATCCAAAAGGTTGGATCAGTTCACAACTCCACCAACAATGCATTAGTGTCCTAATTTTGCCACATCCTCTCCAACATTTTTCATTTTTTTCTTTACTGTCATATTAGCCAATCTGATAGGTTACAGTTGCTTGAATTTGCATTTCTCTAATCAAGAGTAATCTAGAACCTTTCTTCATATGATTATTAATAGCTTTGAGTCCTTTATCAGGAAATTACTTATTCATATCCTTTGACCATTTGTCAATTGGGGAATAACTTATATTCTTATAAATGACTTAGTTTTTTCTCTATTGGTTTGAGAAATGAGACATTTATCAGAGAAATTTGCTATAGAAAATTTTTCCCAGTTTATTGTTTCCTTCTAATCTTGGTTGTATTGTTTTATTTGAACAAAACCTTTTTAATTTAATATAATCAAAAGTGTTCATTTTATATCTGGTGATGTTCTCTATCTCTTGTTTGGTCATAAACTCTTCCCTTCTCCATAGATCTACCAGGTAAACTATTCTATGTTCCCCTAATTTACTTATGGTATCACTCTTTATGTCTAAATCATATACTCACTTAGACCTTATCTTGGCATAGGGTCATACTGTCGAACCTATGGCATGCGTGCTGGAGCATGCCAGAGGGGGCTGCTCTCATCCCTTTCCACTGAGCCTGAGGATATTTTTCCCATCACCCACCCCTCTGCCCAGCAGCCCAATACTTCCTCCCTCCCCTGTCAGGGGTAAGGCAGGGTGGCTCCCATGTGGTGTGAGGGTTGAGGTTTGGGTACTCAGTCTCTAAAAGGTTCACCATCATTGGTATAGGGTATAAGATATTGGTCTATACCTAGCTTCTGCCATACTGTTTTTCAGTTTTCCCAAAAGTTTTTGTCAAAACAGTGAGTTCTTATCCCAAAAGCTAGGGTCTTTGGATTTATCGACACTGCTGAGGTCATTTACTCCTAATCTACTCTTTTGATCCACCATTTTATTTCTTGCTGCTTTATAGTATAGTTTGAGATTCCCCTCAGCACCCACCCCTTGTGGGTCCTCCGCCGTTGCAGCCCCCAAGTGTTATAGCCCCCTGGCAGTAGCACTCACCACATTCCAGGGTCAAGGATAATGTGGGGGGTTGAATGCATTTATTTTGAATGTACACTCTTATGCCAAAGGGGACTGCCCCCTAATTGGCTTTTTGTCAATGAGCCTACCAAAACATTGGTTTTGTTCTCTCTCTCTTCTATTGTCCTCATATCTCTAACTATTGTAGTTTCCTCTTAGACGGTGCAATTTTGTATGTACCTGTAGTTAGAAGATTTTTAGAGATACAAGATGATTATGTTAAATGATCAACTGGGGAGACTGGTCTCCCAAATGATCACAGAGGGGATTGTGAAGATGGGATTAACTCTCCCCTATTTATTCTTTAGATTTTAGCTGCCAGGAATGTATACACCCCTGCTTAATGGAGGGGGGAGAGTCATCTATGACCCATGCGTGCTAGTGAGTAACAAATCAAAAACAACTGACTGCCCCCTAGGCAGTCCAAAGCAAAGTTAAATCTGCCATTGGTCCACGTAAAAGTGGAAGGAAGGCACAGAAAGTGACACAAAGAACTGTCTTTAAAAATGGTGGTAACTTCCTGTGACCAAGTTTTCCCTCTTTGAACTTGGCCTTGGAGGCGCTCTGGCTTGGGACCTCAGACAGCTTCTCTTTGGACTGCCACGTGGGAGAGTAAAAAGACTGACTCCCTTTCCTGGTTTTTCTGGAAGGACTGGCCTCCGGAGAAGTCCCTTGTCTTGGAGGAGGCCTCGTGGCTAGAACCCTTGTTTAATTTACCTCTGCCCCAACCTTTGCTGGGGCCTCTGAAGCCCTGGCTGGTTTGGACCAGGCCAGAGTAATTCATTCTCATTTTCTCTTCCCACCCCCCCTCTCATTTTCCTTACTTTCACTCTTTCTAATTTGTAAATAAACTACCATAAAAGTTATTCTGACTAATCAATTTTGGCAACCACACTCTCATATATTCAGTCCAACCCCATAATTTTAACCTTTACAGTACTGCTGGGCCACCTTCCTTCACATTTTTTTCATTAGTTCCCTGATATTCTTGACCTTTTGTTCTTCAGATAAATTTTGTCATTATTTTTTCTAGTTATATAAAATAATTATTTGGTAGTTTGGTTGGTATGACATTGAATAGGCACCCTTAGGCAAGTTGATGAGTATTTGAGTGTTTATGGGGAGCCAGGCACTGTGCTAGGGCTGGGGATACAAATACAAGCAAAAAGCCAGTCCCTGTCCCAAAGCTGACACTGGAACAGGCAAGACCATTCATAAAAAGGAGTGGAAAAGCAGGTGGTCCAGAGGGAGAAGGCAGGGTGAGCTAAGACAGTCAGAAGCAACTCCAAGAGGAGAATGAAGCATGGAGGCTTAGACCCATCACCAAGGTGAGGGAGGCCCCGAGATAGAGCTGGCCAGTAGAATAGTAACTCTTTAGGCTAACACCTTTGAAAAGCATCTCTTCCTTTTTGCCAAAGTATCCTGAGAGAAAGGGCTGAAGAACATCCATCTCTGCCTTGAGGCTGCATCCTTTCCCTTCCTCCCCTCTGGATACCACTGGGTAATCTGGCACAGCCCACCCCTCTTCCTCCCCTCATGGACCTTTTCTCCTGATATAGGCTGCCTGAGGGCCAAAATCCCAATGCACTGCCCTAAATACAGGCTACATGAAAAGGCCCAGAGAAGTCAGAGTAGGGAAGGGGAGGTTATGGGCCACTTTCAGCTCTTTGGGTTTTTAACAGCTAACCATAGCTACTTTCTTCTCCATCATAACCTTTTTATCCAAAGTAAATAGGAGGGGGCTGGGGGAAGGCTAGAGGATCCAATTAAGCACTGTTTGCTTGTCCAGTGCTTTTTATTTTTACATTCAACCACAGGGTCAATCCATAATTAAAGTCATCTCCCAATCACAACAGAACGAGCCTTAAGTCAGCATTACTTAAGCCTTAGGCTTACTCCTCTACTCATGCCTGACTTGGCATCTCTGCTTCACTCACTTCCTGGCTACCTAACGGTGCAGGGTCTAGAGCAGTGGTTCCCAAAGTGGGCGCTACCACCCCCTGCTGGGTGCTGCAGTGATCCAGGAGGGCGGTGATGGCCACAGGTGCTATTACTTGCTATTAAAATTTTTAAAAATTAATTTCCAGGGGGCTAAGTAATATTTTTTCTGGAAAGGGGGCAGTAGGCCAAAAAAGTTTGGGAACCACTGTTCTAGAGTATCGGACCTGGAATCAGGAAGACTCATCCTCCTCAATTCAAATCTGGTCTGAGACACTCCCTAGCAGGGTGACCCTGAGTGAGTCACAACCCCGTTTGCCTCATTTTTCTCATCTGTAAAATGAGCTGAAGGCAACAGCCAATCATCTCTGTATCTCTTGCCAAGAAAATCCCAAATGAGGCTACAAAGAGCCAGATGCAACGGAAACAACTAACAAACACCTTTGGCCTCCTTGGAACACCTAAACAGCTTTCTCTTACTTAAAGCTATGGAATAATAGTCTGAGCTCCTCTCTAGCTAGACTAGTTAAGCTTCCTCCTAAGAAAGCTGCATCCGGACTCCCTGTGGGTCTCTCCAACCTCTCTCCTGGAGCACTGTCGGTCCTGTGGGGAACGAGGCTGGACCACAACTGCCCCAAACTTCCCCTCAGTTGCTTTTTAAAGCCACCCAGCCTTTGGCTTCCCTACCTTCCTAACCTTCCCTAACAAAGTTCCACCTCCAGCCTCTCTGCCTTTGTCCCAGTGGTCCCTCATGCCTGGGATGTTTTTCCCTCTCATTTCCTCCTCTTGTGTTCCCCAGGGCTTGGCCTCTATGTGAGGTCCTTCCTGACTCTCCCAGCTGCCCAGTTCCATCCCTCACCTGACTCTGTATCTCGCCTGTCCATCCCAAATCTGGAAATCTCTCCCTGAACCAAATGCAAAGCTCCTTGCAGGCAGAGAGCCCTCAGTGCCTGGCACCCAGTGGGGGCCCAATGAAAGCTTTCCGGCTCACCTGACAACAGTAAGGTCAGCCCTCAGCCCTAGGCCCCTGCTCCCACTCCCACAGTGTTAACATCCATCCAGACCATGTTGGTGACTCCCCTTCCTTTCCTGCCTTACTTCCTCCTGTTCCTCTCTAAGCCATCTCCTTCCAGCTGCCTGTCTCCTACCCAAGGAAGACCCCTGCCACCCCTCCAGAACAAGCGGCCTGTTACACTCCTCAGCTCGCCTCGGGCCTGGCAGCACAGGGGCCCTACAGTCCACCAGATTCTCTCTTCTCCAGTCCCTTCTGAGCTCCTCTGGCCGAAGACCACGTTGTGGAAGCAGAAGGGAGTTTGGACATCCGTAGCCAAACCCTCTCCCATATGGATGAGTGCATGGCGGCCTCGAAAAGGAGCTCACTTGTTTAAGTTCTCCGAGGAAGAGCCCAAGGGACAGAGGCCTCGAGCCAAGGCCCTCGGAACCCACTTACAGTCCTAGGCTCAGCCTCGAGGACCCATCTCGGCCAACACCACATCTAACTGAACATGGCCTATTCTCCATCTTTCCCTGCCACGGTTCCTCAGCAAGAGTCCAAGCCCCTTGAGGACAAAGGCCATTTCTCCCTGTTCTGTGCCCTGGAAGGGTGGGAGGGAAGGATACCATGCATTCCTGAGCACCCTAAATACCTGTGTGCCTCTCCTAGAGCTCCCCGATGCCAAACCATCTAAGCTTAAAGAAAGAGGTCTCGGGGCAAAACACCCCAGCTCCCAGCTGGCCTTCCTGGGACCCCAAGAGGGCAGTCCCAGGACAGTCTGGGCAGGGCTGCCGGCGACAGAAAAGGGATGGCCATCTTCTCCCTGACCCTGGGAGGCAGGACTAGCACAGATGGAGGAACGCTTCAAGGAGACGGCCACAGGGTCCACAGAAGGGAACATCCGGACATCCCAGTGACCAAAAGTGACAAGAAGCTGCTCAGGGAGAGGAGAGGGAGGCAGGGAAGGAGGGAAGGGTCTGCCCCGGAGGACTTGCTAAGCACCTGGAGGGATCTGGGAGAGGGAATTCCGGCTCAGACACAGGCCTTTGCCTAGGAAATTCTCCAATTCACAGAGGAGGGTGGCTCCCCAGAACGATCGTCACAAGTCTAAAAATGGACAGCCTGGGCTATTTCCTGGAACAACACAATCCAGGCGTAGCAATTTTCAGCCCTGAGGAATAGTGGTGGGGCTAAGCCGTGCCGAGATGCCATCTGCCTGGTAGCAAAAGGAACCCCCACCTCCCCCTGTGGCTGGGAAGAGGACAGACCACCAGGCACATAGGCAGCAGGCTTGAGACAGCCATCTGCCAGGGATGACCGAAGGATGAGCCAGACCACCGGCCTGGGCAGCTCGGGCTTCCAGCCTTGTGCAGAAGAGCATGAGGAGACTGCCAAGTGACCCTGAAAACACAGCTCAAAGCCCAGGCCCTCCTGCCTGCATGAATCACTCGAAGTCTCTCCATAAAACGGGGATCCGCAGGAACCAAATGAATTGTCTGACCCCAACACTGTCAGAAGGAATGCAGGGACTCTGCTCAGAAGCCCCCCTAAAAGGGGTCTCCCATAGCTGAAAGAATGCAGCTGAGGTGTCCATCTGCCCCAAGTATGGATGTGAGTGTTGAGAGAACAACAGAAATCAAACGTAACAACTTCTACTGCCTTTGTGGGACTTTCCTTGAAGAATAAGGGCACAGAGCCAGTGTTCTTACACCTTGGACTCTGCTGCAATGTTCAAAGTTTGGATAAAAGAATTTTCCATTACCTCCATGTTTAAAAAAGTCACACAAGAAAGGGTAACTAAATGGCTCTGTGGATTGAGAGCCAGGCCTAGAGATGGGCCATCCTAGGTTCAAATCTGACGTCAGAAACTTCATAGATGTGTGACCCTGGGCAAGTCACATAACCCCACTGTCCACCCCTCACTGTTCCTCTGCATTAGAAACAATATGTAGATTCTAAGATGGATGAAGAAGGGAGCGAGGGAGGAAAGGAGGAAGGGAGGAAGGAAAAAGGAGAGAGAAAAAGAAGAGGGAGAGGGAGAGAAAGAGGAGGAGGCAAGGAGGGAAAGGGGGGGGGGGCGGAGAAAAGAAAATGCCAGCCACTTCCAGAGAACTGATGGACTCAGAGTTTGCCTTCATTTTTTCCCCCCTAATCTGGAACTGTTTTGCTTGACTTTGCATGTATAATGGGTATCCTTTGCTTATCTTCTCAATAGTATGGGAGGGGCTGGGGGGGATTGAACTCAAAATGTTTTAAATTAATGTGAAAAATAATTATTTTGGGGACAAAAATCCACTATTTGACAAAAACTGCTGGGAAAATTGGAAAACAATATGGGAGAGATAAGGTTTAGATCAACATCTCACACCCTACACCAAGATAAATTCAGAATGGGTGAATGACTTGAATATAAAGAAGGAAACTGTAAGTAAATTAGCTGAATACAAAATAGTATATATGCTTGTCAGATC
The DNA here is from genome assembly GCF_016433145.1 of Gracilinanus agilis. Classification (NCBI taxonomy): domain Eukaryota; kingdom Metazoa; phylum Chordata; class Mammalia; order Didelphimorphia; family Didelphidae; genus Gracilinanus; species Gracilinanus agilis. The sequence goes on along the minus strand of NC_058134.1, from coordinate 14,863,062 downwards.
TCTGGGAAAGGAAAATCAAGCAAGAGTTAGAAAAAATTATAAAATGTAAAATAAATAATTTTGATTACATTAAATTAAAAAGGTTTTGTACAAACAAAAACATTGCAACCAAAATCAAAAGGGAAACAACAAACTGGGAAAAAAATCTTTATAACAAAAACTCTGATAAAGGTCTAATTACTCAAATACAAGGAGCTAAATCAATTGTACAAAAAAAAAATCAAGCCATTCCCCAATTGTTAAATGGGTAAGGGACATGAATAGGCAATTTTCAGATAAAGAAATCAAAACTATTAATAAGCACATGAGAAAGTGTTCTAAATCTCTAATAATTAGAGAAATGCACATCAAAACAACTCTGACGTATCACCTCACACCTAGCAGATTGGTTAAAATAACAGCAGGGGAGAGTAATGAATGTTGGAGGGGATGTGGCAAAATTGGGACATTAATGCACTGCTGGTGGAGTTGTGAACTGATCCAACCATTCTGGATGGCAATTTGGAACCATGCTCAAAGAGCTCTACAAGACTGCCTGCCCTTTGATACAGCCATACCACTGCTGAGTTTGTACCCCCAAAGAGATCATAGATAAAAAGACTTGTACAAAAATATTTATAGCTGCGCTTTTTGTGGTGGCAGAAAACTGGAAAACAAGGGTATGTCCTTCAATTGGGGACTGGCTGAACAAATTGTGGTATCTGATGGGGATGGAATACTCTTGTACTCAAAGGAATAATAAACTGGAGGAATTCCATGTGAACTGGAAAGACCTCCAGGAATTGATGCAGAGTGAAAGGAACAGAACCAGGAGAACATTGTACACAGAGACGGATACATTGTGGTACAATAGAATATAATGGACTTCTGTACTAGCAGCAATGAAGTGACCCAGGACAATTCTGAGGGATTTATGGAAAATATGCCACCCACATTCAGAGGAAGAACTGCAGGAGTGGAAACATATAAGAAAAACAACTGCTTGAACACATGGGTTGATGCAGACATGATTTGGGATGTAGACTCGAAACAACCACCCCAGTGCAACTATCAATAATATGGAAATAAGTCTTGATTGATGACACATGAAGAAACCAGTGGAAATGCACATCAGCTTTGGGGGGTGGGAGGGGGTTGAGGGGGAGAGTAAGAACATGAATCATGTAACCATGGGAAAAAAATTTTCTAAAAAATAAAATTTAAAAAAAAAAAGAAAGAAAAGAAAGAAAACCTACCCTTTGCCATAAATGTCCCACTTCCGATTCTTGTGTACCATTTGCTGTTTTGTTTTTATCTGTACATTCCAAAAATAACAAGCTCATAGCTAGGATGATCTCAATCCTATGTGTCCATAAAATACAATTCAATTCTATTAAGGGCCACAGATATTTCCTTTTTAAAAAGATGGGGAAATTCCCTACCAAGCTCAATAATACAGAAGAAAGAAAAGTCTACCAGCACCAAATACAAATAAAACTGTGGAGAAACCGAGGGTGGTCCATTTGCCAGCTCTGCTGATACACCAATAAGTAAGGACACTGATTTAACCAATTCTCAGCATCAAAAAACTACTCAGAAATGCCACATCTAAGAGATGAGAGAGAGCCCTAATCAAGGAGAAGATGTGGGGAGGCTCAGAGCTTACCAAAGTAAACCATGCTGGAGACTCCTTTAGGACCGGGCAGGATCTAGGACGCAGGAGCAAACACTTGTAGGACAGCACAGAATCCTCTAAAGGGCGGCTAAAAAAAGAAAGCTGATCCCTAAAGAAGCAAGATCAGCAGTTTCTCCAGTGTATTCTCTTCCATGTGATTACCTGAAGGTGGGAGGCCTGCGGAAGATGGCCAGAGCTGAAAATCCTCTTACTCCAGGTCTGAGGGAGGATGGGCACAGGATTTAGGGTGCTCCCATGGCTCTAGGAACAATTCAACCCCAGAAACTCATTCAGACCTGATTCTCTTGTTGGGGTGAAAGACACAAAGATCCAACACAAAAACATCTATGAGCCATTCACAACTATCAATAGAGTCAACCACCATCAGCCACCCCACAGAAGTTTTCTGCTTTAGGGTAGAATGTGGAGAAACACCACCTCACCAGACCTGGGCACAGAAGACCCGGGTTCAAGGCCTGGTTCTGTGGTTTACTGGCTCTGCAAGCTTAAGTGAGCCACCAACTTACATGAGCCACTATTGGGCACTCCATTCAACTCCTTTATCTGAAAAATGAAGGGGCTGCTCTGAGGCCCCTTAGAAGATCCCTGAACCTTCCCAGGTTTCTGAAGCCTCTGAGGTCTCCGAAGCCCCTTAAAAGGTCTCTGAATCTTCGTAGGTCATCTCTGAAGCTCCTCAGAAAGTACCTGAAACCTCCTAAGAGGTCCCTGAAACCTCTAAGGTCTCTGAAGCTCCTCAGAAGCTCCTTGAACCTTTCTAGAAAGTCTCTGAAGCCCTTCAGAAGGTCCCTGAACCTTCCCAAGAGGTCCCTGAAGCCTCTGAGATCTCTAACCTTCCCTGGGGGTCCCTGAAGCCCCTAAACAGTCTTAGATTCGCCCTCTAGACCTCATTCCAGGAGGCTTGCTAAGAAAAGGGGAGGTTTCTGAAGACAATCTGGCTTGTTCTTCCCAAAGTCTGCCCACAGGAGGCTGGGAACACCCCAAAGAGTCCTCCATTTGGACTTGTCGGTCTTGGGCTCCCCGTATGGTCAGGCCCTTCCTCCCTGCTGGCCTCAATGTCCCTGGCTGTAAAAGGAAAAGCTCCGCTGGATGCCCTTTCTGGAGCTCTTCCCATACTCCACAAGAACCTGTGGAAGTCCTGGGCAGCCCTGAGAGCTAAACGAGAGCTGCCATGTTAGGATTCGATTGTTTGGATGAAACACAACCTGTGGTGGGCTACTCCCTATGGAGGAGGTGCAGGCATAGACTCCTGGCCCTGGGTTCAAATTCATTCCCACCACTCACTGGGGGACCTCGAAGTCTTGGCTGCTACAGATAGTGGAGGAGGCGGACACCCCTCTCCGAGCACTCCCAGAGCCACAGAACCCCAGTCTGACCAACTGATGGACAGGGGGACATGGGCTGCATGCCCACTTCACAGATGGGAAAGTAGAGGTCCCGTCAGGTTGGGGGTGAAGGTGACCCCAGGGGGTCTGGGACCCCTTTGGGCCTTCTGGGCGGCGGGGGCAACCGGGGACAGCCTGGGCACGGGCAGTGGGGAAGGGGACGGGAAGGGAATGGGAAGAAGGAGGGAGGTCAAGGTCAAAGCTCCGGCCCTGCCCCTCCCCCCAGGACAGGTGAGGGTGAGTGGTGCGATCTGCACCACTGGAGGGACCGCCTTAGGGAGAAGCCCCACACTCCGAGGGTTGGATTGGGGTGGGGACGAGCCTGGTCCTGGGTTTGAGCTGGGCTCCAGGCTGCACCTCGTACTCCAGGGTCCCGAGGGCACAGAGGGAGGCCCAGTTGGGCCAGGCGGGGCAGCCAAAAGCGCAGTACAACGGGGACCGCCGCCACCACGCCGCCTCCGGGATTACCTCGTCGTCCGTCCGTCAGTCCAGGCCAGTGCCGAGGCGCGGACGCCCTCGGCGGCACGGGCACGGGTACCGGCGCGGAGGCTGGAGACTCCCCGGGCAGGTTCAGGCTCGAAGAACAGAGCTCAGGCCGCCCCCTTGCACTCCCGGCTTCCGCTCCGCCTCCCGCTTTGCATTGTGGGGAGTGTAGTCCGGCCGGGTGGAAGAAGTGGCTGGGGGGCTGGGTGAGTCTCCAGGAATGCCCGCCCCACCCATGTCCTCAGACTCCGCCTACTGACCCTGCCCTCTCCCCCGCCTCTTCCTCCTCCTCCACCCCACCCCCGGAAATGCCGTTGCGTAGCAACCAGGGCACATCCCCGCCCCTTCACGCCCCCTTCACACCAGGTAGTGTGCGCCTGTGCGCTGGCAGATCTAGGAAAGAGAAAAGACTAGTTTTTTTTAAGCTATGGGAGGCTCCCCTTATAGGCCGTCGATTTTGGTTTGATGGACATAGGAAACTGAGGTCTAGAGCCACCCTGAAACAAACAGGTGATGCAAAGGATGGAACGATAGAACTGGGCTCATGTAGTCCTGAGTTCAAATCCTAACTCAGAAATATTCTGTAAGACCTTGGGCAAATCGCTTAACCTCTGATTGCCTCCTCTGTAAAATGGAGCTAATAACGCTGCTCTAGAGGCTGGCTTGTACAAAGCAGGAGCCACTCTGGCTCTAGCCCACAGTGACCAAACACCTGTTTTGGAGACACTTTTCTGGGATAGATTCTGGGCATACTAAGATGAAATAACCAGAAGTCTTGACAGATGTGGGTTCAAATGCTGACACTAGCTGTATGCTATAACCTCTTTGGGCCTCGCTTTCCTCATCTGTAAAATGGGGCAATAGAACCCTCCTAGTGCCGTTGCAAAGGTCCTAGGGGAACAACATTGTCCTTAACGGAGCCATTCTTGCGGGCTACAGTGTTCACAGAGGTGCCGCACCAGGAGGCAGGAGGTCACGTGGCCTCCCCTCCCCCCAGCTCCGGTCTGCCGACCTCAAGCAAAGGACAATCACCCAACGCCTCCGACATCCCTTTAAGGCTTGGGCTTGCAGGAAAGAAAGCTGCATCCCCAGGTCCGGGGGCTCCATCTCTAGGGTGTAGGTAGCGCAAGGAGGTCCCTCGGGGGTAGAAGGTCCCGAGTATCATAACGAGTGGAGCTCTAGAGCCCCAAAGGAGCCTGAGAACCAGCAGAGAGCCGAGAGCCGAGGCGCCACTCCGAGACCCAAAGCGGCGCCTTCCCTGAAGGAGGTTACGTGCTGGGATGGGAACCAGTACAGGCAGAGGGGCAGCTCGGTGGTCCGGAGCCGGAGGTCCTGGGGTCAACTCGGATCTCATTCACTCGCAAGCTTTGTGACCCTGGACAAGTCACTTAACCCCTATCCCTTATAGCTTTTCCATCTTGGAACAGATACTAAGATGGAAGGAAAAGACAGACAGAGGCAGACGGAAAGAAGGAGGGAGAGAGAGCCACAGAGGAGGGGGGAGAGAGAGAGGAGGAGGAGGAGGAGGAGAGAGAGACAGAAAGAAGGAGGAAGGGGAGAGAAGGAGAGACACATGCAGAGACGGAGAATAACGGAAATTCCTCGTCTATAGTGACCAGAGGGGGATCAATTTTTGGATACTTAAATTTTGGAAGACCCCTACAAAGTCTGTAGACATGCCTTAGAGCAGAGTTTCTTAACCAGGGATCCGTAAACTCGTTTTTTTGAAAAACATGTTGAGATAACTGTATTTCATAGGAATGACATGTATTTTGTTTTCTACCTTTAAAACCATTGTTCTGGCATGAAAGGGAATTCTTGGTTCTCTGTGAGTTCACACCTTACTTGATGCTCGGTGAGAACAGGCCAGAAACTTAAGAGTTCACACGCTCAGAAAGGTGGGATTCCAGAGGTGAGAAGTCAGACAATTTGGAAACTATGATTGCCCCCCCCAAAAGGGGCAGGGACAGGAAACCATAAAAGCCATGAAAATCCCTGAGGAGGGTGGCTGTAGAAGGGGGTCTGGTGAAGGAGGCTAGCAGAGAGTGAACTCCAAGGAGAGACTCACTCCAAGGAGGAAGCCGGCCTCCAGAGTCACCTTTAGCTCCAGTCATGGTCTTGGGTGAGTGGATGGCTGGTTTTCCTTTCCTGTCTTCTGGAGATAGTTTAATTCTGATGGAAGGTTAACATGTCCTGGCTGGGCCAAGCACTGGAACAATATTTAGTTAGATAGGCTAATGTCTTTTCTACCCTTTTGTATTTCTCTACTTTATAAATAAAAGATTTATAATTTTCATATATTTAGCCAAAGCATTAATTTTAACACTTACACTGGGAAGGGTCCATAAAATTTACCCAAATGTGCCAAAGGAATCCAGGATATCAAAAAAGGCGGAGAACTCCTGCCCTAACGGCCTGGCTAGAGTCCAGAATATCTGGATTCCAATCCCAGCTCTGAAATTTGCTACCTATGTGACTGCTGGCAACTCCATTAACCTCCTTGATCCTCCATTTCCTCAACTGAAAACTGTGTCTGACACTTCATGACCCAGTTTGGGGGCTTTCTTGGCAAAGATAGTCTAATGATTTGCCATGTCCTTCTCCAACTCATTTTACAGATGAGAAAACTGAGGCAAACAGGGTTAAGTGTCTTGCCCAGAGTCCACAGCTAGGATGTATCTGAAGTGGGATTTGAATTCAGCAAGATAAATCATTCTAATTCTGGGTCTGGTACTCTATGAACTGCACCATCTACCTACTCCTCATCCCCCTTTGCAAGTCATTTCAGTTCCTCAAGTGATGGGTTAAAAGCCCATTTGCCCTCTCTGGGAGACAGATGCAGCCCCCAATTTGCTCATCAATACCAAGCATGTCCCAACACAACTTTTCCTTGTTATGGCTAGTTCCTTTGGAGGGAACTGGGAGGGCCTGGAGAAATAGCTCAAGGATAGCATTGTTACTGGGAGGAGACAGATCAAAAAAAGACTCTTTAGGAGGGTAAATTTTCTGTCTACCAGAGGGTTAGCTAGCTGGGAAGAATGAGTGCTGTGGAGCTTTACACAAGCAGGAGATGGAGTCTCTCTCTCTCTTTAGACAGCTTTCTTGCTCCCCTTTTCTATTCAAGTTAAAACCCTTTGGGGTGGATTCTAAAGACTTCACATAATTATATTCTCAGCAACCTTGTTAAATACATTCCCTAGCCAGTTACTCCTGTATTTTAAATCATGATCCAAAAATCCAATTAGCTTTTCCAACATCATCTTCTTAATCATTTGCTTATGTTCCACATTTGCTTCCTTTTCTGAAGTCCTTTCCTATGATTGGCCACCATGATGAAAACATCAGCTTGGGGCCCTACTAGATGGCAAACTTTGATGGGGCAGGGACTATGTCTCATTTGTCTTGGAATATCCTAGAGCATCTAGCACATTTTAAACAAGAGGAACTTAATGTTTATTGAATAAGCATCAAACCAAAAAGTTGGTTTATACAGTGCTGTTTACTGAATTGTTTTTCCAAATACTCAGATTTGATACTGATATTTTTTACTTGCATTAACATATCCTTTTATACTATACTGCTTCCTTTTTTAAAAAGTTCATATAATTTATGCTTCTTGTCTTCTATTCTTCACAAATGATCTACAATATCCTATGTCCATACCTTTGCACTGGCCATACTCCTGCCTGGAATAGATTCACTTCTCATCTCCAACTTAGAGAGTCTTTCTCTCTCTTTAAGACACAAACCAAGCACCATCTTCTTCATGAAGTCTTTCTTGATTCTTTCAACTGCCAGTGTTTTCTTTCCTACCTTAATATCTGTATATTTTTTATTTCTCATCATCGCATTAGAAAATATTCTTGATGGATGGCTGAACAAATTGTGGCACTTTCTCTCCCCCTCTTTATAAGAAGCAATTGTAGTCTCCCAATTTGCCTAGCACTTCCCAAGAGGAGACACTGCTTTGGGGGTATGAACTAGTAAGTGACTTGTGAGCTCTCTTACCTAGTACCAAGTGCTAAGTAGGAGTACTTCAAATTCTTGATTTGATTAAATTAAAGGTTGCTGATTGATTACATTTAAAAATAAACTAAGAGAGTTCAATTCTATCTTCATAGACCACTGGATTTGGACTCAAAGGATTGGAGTTCAGATCCTGATTCTGCCACTTACTACCCTTAGTGACTTCAGAAAGATAACCCAAACTCCCTGGACTCAGTTTCCTCATCTGAAAAATGAGGAAGTTGAACCAGATGATTCTCTAAACTCACTTCCAACAAATCTATGGTCCTAAGTTAACTAGCAAGACATCATCCCTGCATAGGAAATTCTATAGTTCTTATTGACCTAAAAACTCCCGGAAGGCTAGAATTTAGACTCAGTTATAATACAGTAGGATGAGGAAAGGGAAGTCACTTGTTTACAAGATCCTAATATATTTCCTTAAGGTACTTGGAGCTCACTGCCACTGGATTATGCCCAAAGAACTTCTTGATTCAGGACCACAAATAGTTTCTCTCTCTCTCTCTCTCTCTCTCTCTCTCTCTCTCTCTCTCTCTCTCTCTCTCTCTCTCTCTCACACACACACACACACACACACACACACACACACACACACACACACACATCCTCTCTAAAACACACACACAAATGATGTCACTCTGCCGAACAATAGTCTTACAATTTGTACATCATTAATGAAGAGTAATGATGCCTTATAGTTCACCAGGTGAAAGTTAGGTGAAGGAGCTACAACAATCTAGTTGCAGAAAATGCCTAAGATGTTGGCTTAAAAATATCAATTCCAATTTTCTATCCCTTGAATTTGAGAGCAGGTTCATACCACTGAAACCTGCTTGCAGAGGATAAAGAATGTAAATGTATGTAGTACTTAGCATAGGGTCTAGCACATAATGAATAGTTGTTGACTGGCTATAAGGAATCTTGGATTAAGAGCTGGCAAGGTCTTTAGAAATCATCTAATCCAACTCTCTTCTTTTACCCATGAGGAAATTGAGGCCTAGAGAAATTAGTAAATTGGCTAAGGTCACATGAAGAATAAGTGAAAAATTGGGTTTTGAACCCAGGTCTTTTGACAAAAATGGAGTGTTCTTTCCATCCTGAATCCATAGGATATTTAGAACCAGCCTCACCAGCAGGTAGATTAGACAAATAAGGTAAAAGGTATATACTCTTATAGATACCAATTTAACCCTTGTTATGTGGTCATTTCAAACACATCAACTCTTTGTGACCCCATTTCAGGTTTTCTTGGCAAAGATCCTGGAGTGGTTTGCCACTTCCTTCTCTAACATAGAAATACAGAAATAAAATAACTTTATTCCTGCTTTCCCATTTGTAAATATAAATAATATAAAAATAAAATATAAAAACCCAGGTATTGTTCTACCTAGCTGTAGTTCTAAAGGTGTTATAAGATTTACAAAAATTTGGAGAGGAGCTTCTTTAAGAGTTCAGTCTTTTCTGTTTTTAAAAGTCTTTTTGATATCTATCAACTTTGTACCAACCAATTCTCTTTTATTGATTCCTATGATCTTCCAGACATTTATCTGACATGTGCTTCAATTTCTCATGTTCCATAAACTCCAAAGTTCCAATACAGCGCCCATTCTTTGACTTACTCCCATTGGTACTGCTGCAGTTCAGATGGAATCAGTTGAGGAAATTCTGATACAGTCAGTTCTTCCAGCTCCTCTCACCCAGACCTTGTCAGCTCCCTTCTCTGGAGTTCCAGAGTAGACAAAAGAGAGACTGTGGGAAGGAAGAGAGAAGCTGGCAGCTTGGATCGTAGCTTGTTATCATCCCCTCCCTGCCGGCCCCTTTCCTCCGGCTGATAATTCTATTTTCTCAATATATCTTCACAAGATATAAAGCCTTGGGAATAGGCAGGTTACAGTGAATAATAATACATACACACATCATTTTGTTAGTTAATTGATAATTATTTAATGCATCCATCCATCAGTAAGAATTACTGATCTCTACCGGGTGTCATTTACTCTTAGATGCTTCAGGGGATTTAAAGGAAATATATGATGCTGTCCCTACTCTTGAGGGATATAACTAAGAAAGCATTACTTAGAGAAACAAATGGACTAGAGAGAAATACAGTGCAGGCCTAAATGAAATGGTACTGGAAATAAAGGAATTTAGAGAAAACCAAAATGAAATTCTTTGTTACTGCCATTGAGACATGGTATACACTAACAAAACCTCATCAGTGTTTGCTGAATAGGAAAGATAGACATGAAAGACATAAGCGTGAAAAATAATTCAATGAAGGTTAGTAAATATCTTAACAGAGAAGAGACTTTATGATTCTTAAATGTTTATATTTTCATTTTGAGTCTAATAATAACACCTACTATTTTCATCATATATTTTGGCACTTGGAATCATAGGTTTAGAGTTCAAAGTGATTTGATTATATCCATTTTAGAATTTTATTAGAGATTTGTTGTTCTCTAATTATTCCATGTAAGTCTTTGTATAAATTAGTTGTTATTTCACTAACAAGTTTCAATAAACAGAAGCAGCTCAATGAGGCAGAAGTAGACCTGGAGTTGGCATTAGAGAATCTGCCACATGATATCAATCAATCAAAATCCATTTATTAGGCCCTGATTGTTTCCCAGGCATCGTGATCGGGCATTATGGACACACAGAGAATCTATCCATCAAAAAATATTTATTAAGCACTGAAAATTGGAATAAGGCCCTACTCTCAAGGAGCTCACTGTATAATCAAAGAGGCAACATGTAAATAATTAAGTAAAAATAGAATAGTTTTACCCTCAGGGAATTTACACACACACACACACACACACACACACACACACACACACGATACAAAATTACAAAATTCAGGCTGTCACAAAAGTCTTGGTAGAGTTTTAAGCTATAAAAGTACACACATATACATTACAGGTTACAAAATAAATGCATACAAGATAAAGGTGGGCAGGAATATGGAGGAGAGGGACATGGATGCCTAACATCTGGGGACATCAGGAATGGATTCATGTAGAAGATGGTACCTGAGCTGAATTTTGAAACTAAGAATTCGATGAAGAAATAAGGAGGGAAGACATTCCAGAAATGGATGATAGTCTGTCCAAAGAAACAGACAGAAAATGTGTTTGTGAGGAACAACAGGAAGGTGACTTTGGTTGCCCTCAAAGGAACAGGGAAGTTAAGATGAATAGTAGGTTTTGGGGAAAAGATACTGAGTTCAGTCTGATACAAATTAAGCTTGGGGTGCCTTCTATACAGCTGAAAATGTTCAGTAACTATTTGGTAATATGGAACTGGAATGCAAAGGAGATAGACTATGACTATATCTGAGAGTCATCTACACAAAGACAATAACTAAATCAATGAAGACAGATGAAGATATCAAGCCAATAAGCCAACAAATATTTATTAAGTGATTGTGGAGAGAGAGAGAGAGAGAGAGAGAGAGAGAGAGAAGAGGAGAGTACTAAAACAGAGTTTTAAGGTAGATCCGTAGTGGAAGGATGTGAAATAAAAGATAATATGTCAATGCAGACTGGGGAGTGGTCAGAAGCATTCATAACCCTTTGCCTCAGTAATATCACTTTTAGGTGGATATCCTAAAGTTAGTGAAACAAAAGGACCTATATTGAATTTTTTTCTCCATAGAAGCACTATTTGTAATGACCAAAAAAACAAAAACAACAAAAAAAAAGTGGGGGAGAGGGGAAACAAATTAGTTGCAAGACTGAAGAATGGCTAAACAAAATTATGGTAATGTAATGGAGTACTATTGGGCTATAGTGAATAATACATATAAAAAAGGCAAAGACTTTGTACAAGTGTTATATGGGTGGGGAAAGTAGCTACAATGAAAGATATTATTGATTTCATTATGTCAAAAATGATACTGTACAGTTTAAAGCTAATCTAAATATACTGGGCAATGTTGGTGCTACCCTGTTGAAGCTAATACTCATGGTCTTTTGTCAACTGGTAAATAATAAAAAGGTATGGTTGCACAAACATTATTTTAACCAATCTTTGATGTTGTTTTGAACAAACTATTTTATAGTTTACAATTCCCATTCCGGATTTTTGTTGCTATTTATTTTGTTTAGCATATTCATTATTTATTTGAGAATAAATACTATTTAAAAGAAAGACTTATATATCCCCTCTGGAAGATTGATTGAAGAAAATCAACCCCAACAAATAAAATATTAAATGTAAATAGGATAAGTTATCCAATAAAAAGAAAAAGAGTTAGTTGTCAAGTGGATTTTTAAAAAATCCTATGTTGGTTAAAAGAATTACATTTATTCCAGAAAAATATAAAGATATTTAATATGAAGGGCTGATCTAAAATGTATCAAGATAATACCAAATTATGTAAAGAAATGTAAGTGTTAAATTTAATGGTTGGGCTTTAAATTATATGAAATAACATGGTTGCCAAAATTATCATATCTCAAGTCAGAAGTTTATTTACCAAAATAGAGTGGAAACAATAAAGTAGAGAAATGTGAAAGAGGTGAGAGAAAATATCTATACTAGTCCTCAGCCAGGAGGGCCAGTGGTAAGTAATCACCATAGCCTCCTCCAAAATGGAAACTAGGAAAGGAGTCAGCCCTTTTCACTCACGAAACAGTCCAGGAGTCTGAACCAAGTTGAAGCCAGAGTCAAGCTGAAGTCTCCAGTGAAGCTTCATCAAAGACTATCTTCAGAAGTCTGTCTCCACAAGACTTTTTCCACAAAACCAGCTTCCACAAGACCAGCTTCCATCAGACTAGCCACCAGCGGAGGCATTCCTTGTACCTCTTATCCCATCCCCTTTTCTCTGGGGCCAATTGTGTTTCCAAATTGTCTAGCACTGCCTTCAGGGCAGTGTCTGTGAGATCTACTTCTTGACCTCTGGAGGTGTAAATTCTTATCAAAAGGATTCACAGATTCCTGGCTTCTATTTCTGAGGGTGTGAATTCTCATTTCCTGGCTGATTTGAGTTGGAAGGGTGGAGCTCTCTAAGTAGCTTGCTTGAGCCTCCTCCACCTAGTGCTAAGTAGAGTATTCAAGCTTTTGTGGATTCAATTCAAAAATAGACAAAAGATATAGTTAATCCTGTCTTCACAATCTGGTGAGGTACTAAGTAGGGATACTTAAGTTATAGTTAACTCAAAATAGACAAATGGAATAAAGGATTCCCTTTCACAAGTGTAAACTCAGGATAGACAAAGAGAACAAATAATTCCCTTTTCACAGAAGACTTTTTCGTTATTTCAAAGTTAAATTCAACCCCCTCCAAATCACTGGATATTATAAATAACTTAAGGAAACCTTCCAATAATTCCAACAACAAAACATTTCTATTTTAAATATATATATACCAAATAATTCTTCAGTAAATTTCATGAATTAAAGCCACTCTAAGCTATCATATTATATGACATGTCCTTCCTTTCATAATAAATCTCCTGGGAAAAGCTATCAGTACCTGTGGTTTCCTCATACTCTTCCTCAATCTCCTTATTGAAGAGATAATACTCTCTCCAAAGTTATTTATAATCTCTTAAGAGTATTATGAATGTTCGTTTCTCAGTCCTTATCTTCCCTGCAGTATTTTGACACTGTTTAGTATGTTGTACTTCTAAAGGCTCTCTTCTGGACTTTTGTGACATTATCCTCTCCTGGTTCTCCCCTACTTATATTACTTTTTCTTCTTCAGGTCTTCTGCTGATTCCTCATCCCCCCTTTCTCTGTGGGTTCTGTCTTGCACCTTCTCTTTTCTCTCTACAATCTTCATCAATTTTCATGGGTTTATGATCTCTATGCAGATAATTATCAGATTAATATATCCAGTTGTATTTTCTTTTCTGAGCTATCGGTCCCATATCATCAGTTGCCTGTTGCATATTTCAAATCAGAAATAGGCAACTCAAATTCAACATGTCCAAAAGTGAACTCATTTTTCCTCCATACCCAACCCTCTTCTGAACCTGATTAATTCTGTCAAAATTTCCACCATATTTTCTTGACTCCTCACATACAATTACTTGTCATTTCTACCTCCAAAACATTGTTCACAGCTGTCCCCTTCTCACTACTCACAGACCCACCATAACAGGTTCAACCTTTATGACCTCTCATCCGGGCTGACACAGTGGCTTCCTAATTGGTCTTCCTGTCTTAAGTCAGCTGTCTACATTCTAATTCTTCCTCCAGACTGCTGCCAAAAGAATTTCCTTAAGCACAGGTCTGAGTATATTAGTCTACAGCTCAATATATTCCAGCAGAACTCTATTGCCTCTAGGATGAAATATAAATTACTCTATTTGGTTTTTAAAGCCCCTTATACTCTGCCATCAACCTTATTACATATCACTTCCTTTGACAAATTCTACATTCCAACCAAATTGGACTTCTTGTTGCTCCTCATACCTGTCACTTCATCTCCCATATCCATGTCTTCAATGTTCTTTCTTTGACCTCCACCCTAAAGAGCCTTTTTCCTTCAAGACTCAGCTCACACATTTGCTTCTTCATGAAGGCTTTGTGTTGATCCTTTGATGGCTAATGATCTCCTTTCCTAAACTACTTTCTATTCAGTTTTTCATTTATTCTGTATGAGGATGCTGTCTGCCATACAGAAAAGAAGTTCCTTGGGAGCAGAGACTCTTTGATTTATATATCTTTGTATCTTATTGGTTAATAATGTCAACAATGAAAGTTTTTAATATAGTATATGGTACAAATGTTTTGCCTCCAGAAATTCTAGTTGTTGAGTGAAAAGAAGGGATTTCCCTCCAAATTAAATATTTGTAAAGGTAATTTTCAGTCTACAGAGGTTAAATAATAAATTCACTATTGAATTTTACCAGGTATTCAAAGAGTTGTTTAAACTGTTTTCTGTGCTGCTTAAACTGTTTTCAAAATTAGAAAAAGATGAGATTTGCCTAACTCTGTGAATTCAACATCACTCTAATCCCCAAATTCAGAAAATAAAACTATTTATTAATATCATAAATGAATATACATATGAAAAATATCAATATATTATTAGTAAATAGTGCACAGCAAAATGTGGGGGGGAAGGGATTATTTATCATCAAATAGAACTTAGAGTATGATTGCAAAAATGATTAAAAATTAAAATCAGCAATACACATTAATAGCAAAACTCAATGACCCTGTAGAAAATCATAAAGCAGTATTGATTGTTATTGTTGTTCAGTTGTTTTTCAGTCATGCCCAACTCTTTGTGAACCCCATTTGGAGTTTTCTTGGCAGTGATACTGGAGTGGTTTGCCATTTTCTTCTCCAGATGAGGAAACTGAGGCAACCAGGGTTAAGTGACTTTCCCAGGGTCAGATAGCTAGGAAGTGATTGATATTGGATCTTAACAGATCAAGGGTTGCAGGTGTGATTGACATTGGATCAGATTAAAGGGCTCCAGGTGGGGTGAATTTTCGGCAATGTCACAAGACCTGCTCCAACCATGAGGCCACTGAGAATCAAGGGAGCCCCTTCTGATAACTGCATTTAACAAGCGCTATCTTTTCTGAAAGGAATACAGAATTACAAAATGAGTACAAATGGAGACAAATACACATTTGTACAATTTGTTCATTTCTTTTGATGAAGTGATGCCCAAACCCGGAGAATACTTTTCACTGGGGAAAAAAAGGCCATTTATATAAAAATGTTCCTGAAAGCCCTATTTTTAGTATCAAAAGAAACAATTCGTGTCTCTATCAACTGAAAAAAGATAAAGCAAATAGTTATATGTGGACATAATGGACTGTTACTGCAACATAAGAAATGAAAAAATACAATGAATACAAAGAAATATGGGAAGCTTTTTATAAAGTAATTCAGAGTGAAAAAAACAAAAGTAAAAAAAAAAAGCAATATTCATGTGTAAACTCTGACTGTAATCAAGAAAATGGAAGGCAAAGAAACAGACCAAATTACTTTTATTACTTTATTTAAATTACAACTTTTGGAAAAAAACAAAAAGTGGAAGCTTATACTTTCAGGTAGAATCCTTTGTGTTATTAAAAGTATTTAAAGTGTTTTTGTTCATTCATAGTTGTTAAATTCATAATATAAAAATCATGAGGCACAAAACTAAAAGGTATCAATCCACAGCAGTTAGAGATGGGTCCCTCCTGATGAACAGACTCTGATTTCAGGCATTAGAAATCAAGAGATTGGGATGACCAAATGAAGAGAGAAACAAGAAGAAACTGAGTGTAGGAGGGATGAGTTGGGGGCAGAAGACACAGAAGGTGATAAGAAAGCTACTTAAGGAAGACAGAATACAGAACAGATGGGTTTGGCAGTTTTGTTTTCATCCATAGGAATTAGAAGAGAGTCTTAGATCTGCTGAAAGCTGATTGGCTGCAAAATGGCAATATTGACTTCCATCACCATCAATGGGTAGCTTAAGAGAGTGTGGAACCACTCAGGGGTTTTTACTTGACTTCCTTCTGTGGTTAAAGAGGGGAAAACAGAAGGGGAAAGAGAAGCTTTGCTTCTGCTTTTTAGCGAATTGTGCCAGTTGGAGAAGAGGTGGAGCTTTGTTGAAACTTGATTGCAGAAAACAGAATCCTTTACTATTTGAATGGCTATCTGGGGAAAGAATGACTCTGTGGCCCCATTGCTAGGGGCTGGAGAGAGAGAAACTCTAGGATCTGAAGAGCACATCTGAGGAATTTAGCAGTTCTCTGACTTAAGAAAATTGGTTACACATTGAAATAGCTTAACACTTTCTGAGCCCCCAAGGATGATTGAATTCTAGAAGACCTTGACACTTGCATTAGTGCTCCCAAGATCACTGAGAAGCAATTCTGCCCCAAAAGAGATCTGTAAAGACCAAAAGAGGAAGAGATAATTTAAAAAAAAAGTAGCTCAGTAGGTGAAGAATGATGCATATCATTCTCTAAAGAGACCAAAAATATCAAGACCCGCTGTCCTGAGTCGTGGAGCCCCCCAGAGACAGGAGTTTTCCGTTGCATGTGTCTCC
Source organism: Gracilinanus agilis (assembly GCF_016433145.1). NCBI lineage: Eukaryota > Metazoa > Chordata > Mammalia > Didelphimorphia > Didelphidae > Gracilinanus > Gracilinanus agilis. Next base: position 14,846,483 of record NC_058134.1, on the reverse strand, counting down.
CTGTTAGGTTTCCAAAAGTGTGTGTCCATTCTCCCACAGACACTGCACACAGTAATAGGAAAATACAAGCCAGGATTTGTGTGTGTGTGTGTGTGATATTTTTGCCTTTTCCTGAGTAAATGTTATATTCTTTTGCCTTATCATTTAGTAAAGGGCAGCTAGGTGACACAGTGGATAGAGCACCAAGTCTGAAGTCAGGAAGACTTATTTATCTGGCCTCAGATGCTTACTAGTTGTGTGAACCTGAGCAAGTCACTTAACCCTGCTGGCCTCAGTTTTCTCATCTGTAAAGTGAACTGGAGAAAAGAAATGGCAAAAATACAAAGCATTTCCCAATTGATAAGTGGAGACAGGATATGAGCAGGTAGTTCTCAGATGAAGAATTAAAATTATAGTCATGTGAAAAAAATGCTCCAAATCATCATTGACTAGTGAAATACAAACTAAAATAATTGAGATACCACCTCACACCTATCAGATTGGTTAATAAAACCAAAAAGGGAAATGATAAATGTTGGAGGAGTTGTGGGAAAATCAAGACTCTAATACACTGTGGGGAGAACTGTGAACTGATACAACCATTCTGGAGAGCATTATGGAACCATACCCAAAGAGCCATAAAATGATGCTTTGCCTGAGCAATACCACTACTAGGTCTGTGTCCCAAAGAGATTAGAGATAGAAAAGGACCTACTTATACAAAAATATTTTTTGCAGCTTTTTGTAGCAACAAAGAATTGGAAACTGAAGGGATGTCCATCAGTTGGAGAATGGCTGAACAGGTTGTAGGATCTGGTTGTAATGAAATATTATTGTGCCATGAGAAATGATGAATAAGATGAGTTCAGAAAAATCTGGAAAGACTTAAAGGAACTGCTGCAATGTGAAGTGAATAGAATCAGGAGAATGCTATATGCAGTAACAGAAATATGATATGATGATCAGTTACGAAGGTCTAAACTATTCGTAGCAAAGCAAGATTCTAAGATAACCTCAGGGGATTCATGGTGAAAAATGCTATCTACAGCCAAAGAAGGAACTGTAGGAGTCTGATTGCAGATTAAAGCATGCCATTTTTCACTATATTTCCTTTATAAGTTTTTTATTGTGTGTGTGATATGTATCTTCTTTCACAACCTGAGGAATATGGAAATATAGAAATATGTATTTCATGATAGTACTGGTATAATCTACATCAGGAAGGAAGGAAGGAAGGAAGGAAGAATCAGAATTGCAAAATGTCAGATAACAATTGTCAAAAATTGTTTCCACATAAAATTGAAAAAGTTTTAAAAGTTAAAAAAAAAAGAGAAAGAAAGAAATGGCAAACCACTCCAATAAAAATCCCAAATAGAGTAATGAGGAGTTGGACACAACTAAAAAATGGCCGATCAATAACAAATATAAAGATCTGGGTAAAAGTCACTGTACTATGTATAATTTAGTGGAATTGCTTGTCAGCTCCAGGAGGGGAAAGGGAGGAGGAGAGGGAAAGAACATGAATCATGTAACCATGGAAAAATATTTTTTAAATAACATTATATTTTAAAAAGTAATTGTCATGACAAATAAAATCAGAACTGAAATCCAGGTCTCTAACTACACACAGGGTTCTTTTATGGAAATATGGCATTCCTGTTGGAACTGAGAATCAGAATGAGGGGTGCAGAGAGGCAAGGTAGCTCCAAATTTGTGGTCACGGGACCTGGAGTTCAAATCGTAGCTTTTCCACTTATTAGCTGGGACAAATCACTTAACTTCCCCAGTACTCAGTTTCCTAATGATGGTCTCTTAAGGTCCCTTGCACGTCTAGAGCTAGAATCCTGAGAAGCTAAGCTGATCCTTTATTTATTATTGGCTGTAGTTCCACTAAAGTCTTCCACTGAGCAAAACTGAGAACTCCAATGAATAAACCATTCTCTTTGTGCTTTGAAAACTACTTAATTGTGTTCTTTTTCTAGATGTGTCTCACCCCCCCCCCCATCATAATCAGATCTTCCTCTTCCTGATTGCCTCCTCCTTTGTTAATAATAGTAAACTTTTTTAAATCAGCCTTTCCATTTTTAATGTTCTAATTTTTAAAAGAAATTTGAATCTAGGAAGAGTAATGATCTAGGAACTTCTTGAAGGGGTTTAGTATTTTATTTCATCATACATGATTTTAATAAGTCTTCATAACTTCTACAGCTCTGTTTAGCTTTCTGGTTAGACCTTTGTGCTTGAGCCCTAAAGCACACACTTATATTATTTACATAATGTAATATAATATTTATATTATATTACTGTAATATTTCAAATCAAACAATAAAAGAATAAAAAGTAACTTTTAATGTATCCTTCCATATAGGAAATAGGGACTCTCTAGACTTGTGATTTCAATAGTACAGAGAATTCCTGGTGAGGAAACACTTTCTGCCATGCAGGTCATCACTTGCCCAGGGCAACAGAGACAATATAAATCAGGGGTAGGACTTCAACTAAAGAGTCCCTTGAATTCAAAGATGGCTCTCTACTTTTGAGGCCACTAGGTGGCGCACAGTGGCTAGAGTGTTAGACCAGATGCCAAGAAGACTTGGGTTCAAATATGACCTCAGGAACTTTACTAACTGTTTGGTCCTGTGCAAATTATTTCGATTCTGTTGCCTCTGTTTCCTCATCTGTAAAATGGGGCTTATAGTTGCACCTCCCTTATTTTGAGGACAAAATGAGATAATATTTATAAACTGCTTTGCAAACTTTAAAATGTCTGGATGGTGAAGAAAAAATAATACTCCTGCTTGTGGGGCACCTATGATCTCTTCATTTCTTGCCCTTTCCTTTCTTTGACAGAGTCATAAAAAAAAGTCCTAGGCCTAAAGGAGATAGACTAGATTTGGGAACCTAAGGCTATACACTTCATGTAATGTCTTCTACTTCCTCTTTGGTATCATTTCTTTTGTCCAATAAGACTTTATGGTTCTTTCTTTGTCTCTGATTACAGAATCACACATTTAGATCTGGAAGGGACCCTAAAATCCCATCCACTGCGACCCTCTCATTTTGCAGACGTGGCATGTTATACTCAGAGAAAGTAAATGTCTTGCCTGATGCTACCCTTTCTGAAGCAGGATTCAAAAAGAGCTCTCCTTCTGCTCTCCTTCTTAACTTCCACCTCACAGAATCCCTGGCTTCCTTCATGATTCAGCTCAAGTGCTGTCCTCTGAAAGAGGTGATTCCAAATCTCCCCCAGCTGCTAGTGCCTTCCCTTTAAAGTCTATCTTCCATTTATTGTGAAGGTATCTTGTACTGCATATACCAATTTGCATATGTGTGTCTTAAAATCTTAGCTCGTTGAAGATGACTGGCTTTTGTCTGGTTATAGATTTAGAGTTGGATGAGACCTTAGAAGTCATAGAGCCCAATTCCTTCATTCTACAAATGAGGAAGCTAAGGCATGTAGGGATTAAATGACTTGCCCAGGGTCACACAGCTAGTAAGTGTGAAGGTAAGTCTCCATGACTCCAAACTCAGCCCTCTATCACTATGCCATGCTTGTTGCCTCTCCTGGATCCATTTGCCTTTCTTGAATCCACCTGTGCTTAGGCTAGCACACTGCCTGGCACAGCAGGAAATAATACTTAACAAATAAATATTGAGTGATTGATTCATAGTCATTTCTTCTCCTATTCTATACTTGGTCAATTGATTTTTTTGAACCAAAATGTAAGATTTACATTTATCTGTCCAAGTCCATTATTCAACGATTATACAAGTCAGCCTCATTCTAAACTGTTTTATGTTTGTATGTGGGCTTTCCAGCCTACCTTCCCAGCTAGTTCAGCATCTTGAGAGAAGAAAACAGATGGGCTTTCTCTGTAAGTTCCATAGACTAAGAGGAGACTCATAATAATTATAATAATCCACCATTATATAAGACTTTGAGGTGTACAAAACATTTTCCTTATAACAAATCTGAGAGAAAAGTAGTGAGACTCTTCTTATGGGTGTTTGATAGAGATGGAAATTGGAGCTTCTTTTTAAATGAGTTATTCATGATCACATGGCTAAGTGTCTGAAGCAGCACTACTGAAAACCAATTCTGACTCCAGTTCTGTGCTTTCTACTAAGCCACAGGATACCCAGTGGCAACTCAATAAATTTCCATGGTGATTTTAAAACTATATTAGTCTATCTGTTGTCCTCTGAAACTTGGTCACTTTTACATGACTTTAAGAAGTTATCTAGCATTTGTGGTTCACAGCGATGCATTTCCTTGATATTACACTTTGTATTTCTTTAACCAAAAACTTGATGCTGTATTTTTTTTTTTTACTTTAGTAAAGATAAATATGGAAGACTCACCTCCCTCACGATGGATATTATATATCCATTTGTGCAACCCAAGATCAAATTGCTTCTTGGCAACCACAACACAATCCTGATTCAAATTAAGCTTGCATTCAATGGAACACTTCCATTTGAAAAAGAACTGCTTTTTAGGTTGAGAGAAGGAGGTGGAAGTGGGTAGGAAAAGAGAAAGAAAGAAAGAAAGAAAGAAAGAAAGAAAGAAAGAAAGAAAGAAAGAAAGAAAGAAAGAAAGAAAGAAAGGAAGGAAGGAAGGAAGGAAGGAAGGAAGGAAGGAAGGAAGGAAGGAAGGAAGGAAGGAAGGAAGGAAGAAAGAAAGAAAGAAGAGAGGGAGGGAGGAGAGAGAGGAAGGAGAGAGAGATAAACAGACAGAGACAAGAGACAAAGAAATGATGAGCAGTGATAGAGACAGAAAAAGACCATTAATAGAACTTTTTTTTAAGAGTTCTTCCCTAGCCATTTCTATATTTGGCCACTTGATTTTTTTTTTGAACCAAAGTGTGTTTGACATTTATCTCTCCCTATTAAATTACGTTTTGTTAGCTTCAGTTCACTATGATAGTTTGTCAAGCTCTTGGCATCTTGGTTCTGTCTGTTAATATATGAATTATTTTATCTTCAAGAACACTTTTTGTTCTTATTGTATTTAATATTTATGGAAAGTCATATTCCCATCTTGCCTCTAACCTCCTAGGCACTATCTTTATAGGTATTTGCCCCTCTTTTGCTTTGAGGTCTATCTCCTGTATGTGTCCTTTATAAAACCTCCCTGTGCCCAGGGAAATGGGATACAAAGAGGTATATACTATCTGGTTGATTATTTCAGTTGTTTTCATTCTGTTTGGATAATCAGAACTCACATAATAGTTCATATTTATGAGGTGATTGAAAGCACTAGATAGCCACCATCTCATTTGATGCCTAATAACCATCGAGGTGGATATTGGTAATATCATCATCCCTGTTTTACAGAACAGGAAACAGAGATTGAGAGCTTAAGGGATATGTAGCTAGGTGGCCCTGCAATGCCCAGAAGGCCAAAGATCTGTGTTCAACTCCAGCCTCACACACCTACTAACTCTGTGACCTTGAGCAAGTCAGCTTTCACCTTCTTTTGCCTCAGTTTCCCCATCTGTAAATGAAAGATTGGACTAGAATGGTCCCTGAAGCCCCTTCCAACCCTAGAGCTATATTTGATTCTATGATCCCACAAACTCTATGGGCTTCAAGTTGGTGGTCTGTAAATAGAGTTAGCCCAAAAGATTTCTAAGGTCTCTCTCAACCTTAAATCCTCTGATTTTAAGAATAACAATGCCAGGTAGCCCTAGCTAACAGCTGAAAGGATAATAGAGTACTTGGATCTCAATACCCAAAAGCCTAATTAGGTTTAATATGCAGCCTTTTGTCTCTTTGTAATGGGATTAACAAGTGTTTGGAGAGAGAAACAAAGATTAGGATAACTAAGAGAAAGGAGTGCTGATAAACTCTGGTCCAGCGTTATCTCACTTTCTTCCCTCGTCCCAAGAAGTAAACACCCACACTAGGCTAAGAACTGTCCACTGAGAGGGTTGGATTAAAAAAAAAATCTCTGATCCCCCTTCCACTCTAAATGCTCTGGTTCTCTTCCCATTTTTGAAGGTGGGGAGTGGAGTGCAGTAGTAGGGCGGGAGGCAGTGGAGGTCTGAGGCTGATTTTTTTTTCCAAACAAAAAGGACTTAATTGGTGACTTTTAACCTACTCAGAAGAGATAATGCCGTAAAGTGCTTTGCACCCTTTTAAAGAACTGTGGCCATGCCTGGGATTCTTAGCAGGGTCGAGTGATTCAGCAAGTATTGATAAAAATAGCTGTAATGGCTAACATTTCTCCACCGCTTTGCACATCTCCCTCCTTTTGAAAGCCTCACGATAAGCCTGGGAGAGAAGCGCTCCTTTTTTGTCCTCCTTTTAGAAACAAGGAAACTGAGGCAGACGCGCTCCATCCTCCAGGACCTTCGTCCTCCCGAAGGGAGCAGAGAATCGCGCTCGGTGCTATAAGCCGCAGAAATCTGCTGGGGTCGAGAAAAGTTGGCACCCCGTAAGTACTTCCCGAGAAAAGTTTTAATCCTCCGTCGTTCGTTCTCGTTCTTGGGACTGACTGAGGAGCGCAGACGTTTCCCAAATAGGCGGAGGCCACTAGGGGGCGCAGGGGGGGCGTGCCGGACCGAGAGTCAGGGAGACCCGAGTTCAAATAAGAACCTCGCAGGCTTTGCTCCCGGAGTAACGGTGGCTTCCTTCGCAAGTCCTTAACCTGGAGAGTCTCCTTGTCTGAAAAGGGGGGGCAGCCATAGGCGGCCCCCACCACTCGGGGCTGCCGTGAAGATAAAATGAGTTCCTATGGGGGACGCTTTTATTTTTTAAACAAAACCTCGAGTGGTAAAAATGTGAGCCGTTATTTTATTATAAATATACCTTTCAGTGATTGTCAGCATTGAAAATGGCCATTGAGCTTTGGAATTCAATACAGATTCATCCAGGACGTGTTATAAGCAGGGCAGTGGGATAAAGCGAAGGCGGGCGGGACCACAAGATTTCTTCATTAGGAAAACCAAAGCATGTGGCCTTGCAAAGCCTCGGTTCCGACCCGGCTCTGACCCTCCCTGGGCTTGTGGCTTTGACCAAATGGTTCAACTTCTCAGGACTTAAACGGAATCTCTTCATCTTTCTGGTGATGGCACCTTCCAAAGCCAGAGTCTATCCCTAGCCATAGTCCCTGATCTCTAGGCGTAGGCGCAGAGAGGGACAAGGACCTACTGAGGATGGCCAGAGAGCAGCCTTTGGGTATGGGGGTTCTCCTTCTTCTTCCTCACTTCTGCCCCGCAGAAAGCCTTCTTTCAGCTCCCATCCCTATTGGAACAAAGAGCCTTTCTGCCAGGGAGACAGGACAGCTAGCCATGACACAAACTAGATTAGCCACGAAGAGGGCAAAGAGAAAACCTGGACAAAGTGCTCTAGGAAAATGCAAAGAGATGGAGACTGATCAGGCCAAGGTTCAAAAGCGTTTAAACTAAGCCTTAAAGCAGTTAGTCCCAGGACAAGGAGTTGCAGATTGAAAACTGGGCTTGGAGCCCAGAAAACCTGGGTTCAAATTCTCTTTTCACATTGATTGGTTATATAATTGACTCAGCCTTTGCAAATCTCTGTTTCCTGGAGGTAAAATGGAGACACTAACAGTTGTCCTGTCTACTTCTAAGGGTTGTACGGGACTGGCCCTTTGTTTTCCTAGGAAACTCTCAGATGAAGAAACTCTTGGTGGTACCTTTTTGGCACCTTCATTTTCTTTTAATCCTTACCTTCTGTCTAAGAATTAATCCTTTTTTTTTTTTTTTTTTTTTTTTTTTTTTTTTGACATGGTTCAAAAAGACCTCAGGAGTGATCTAGTCTAGCCTCTAACTAAAGCAAAGAACAACATTCTCATCTCTGACAAATTGTCATCTCCTTGCTGTTCTTGCTCAGCCAGTCATCTGCCTGGAGAATGTTCTGCCCAAGTATCTCTCAGTGAATGGACAAGCACTTATTAAGAGCCTACTCTGGGCCAGGCTTTGGGAATAGAGACAAAAACAAACCATCTCTGCTCTCCAGGATGTTACAGTCTATGGGATGAGTCAACATGTACTCAGATAAATATAGGCAAAATAAACACGAGGCAATTTGGGAAGGCTGGCAGCTGGGGGGCATCAGAAGAGCTCTCATGTGGGATGTGGTGATTGAACTGAGCTTTGAAGGAAACTGGGGGTTCTAAGAGACATGGGAGTATGTGCAGAGAGTGTTTTTCTGGTCTAAGATTCAGTTTTTGGAAAGGCACAAAGATAGGAGAGGGAATGCCTTGTGTGAAGAACAGCTAGAAGGCCATTTTGGTAAGACTGTTGAATGGGTGAAGGAGAGGAATGTATAATATAATAATACAGTACAATAAATATATAATAATACATACAATATATAATAAATAATGTATACTATTACAATATGAAAATGTCTAAGACCTAAAAGGCAGGTTGGAGCTAGGTTATGAAAGGTTTTTGAGTCTGAACAGAGGAGTTTGTAGTTGTAGCTCAGAAGTAATAAGGAACACCTAAAGTTTAGTGAGTGGCATGATCAAAGTTGTACTTCAAGAAAATCACTTTGGGGTCAGGTAGGTGGCTTAGTGGATAGAAAGATAGGGTAGAGACAGGAGGTCTGGGTTCAAATCTGACCTCAGACATTTCCTAGCTGTGAGGCCACAGGCAAGCCATTTAACCCTAATCCCTAGATCTTATAGCTCATCTGTCTTAGACTTGTTACCAAGCAAGAAAGTAAAGCTTTAAAAAAAAGAAAGAAAAGAGATGGAGGGATTTGGCAGTCTGTAAATCACTGCAATAAAGATTTGGACTGCCTGATGGAAACAGATGGAGTGAACCTGGAAGGAGAAAAGGTGTCTGAGCCAAGGCTTTGGTTTACAATAGATGTTTACTATATCTTTGTTGAATTTAAATGGATGGGTGGTGTCAGAGGGAAGATCTAAAGTGTGAAGGAATGAATGTGTTCCCCCATTCTTTGACTCCGAGTGAAAGGAGTAACTTGCATTGGAGAGGATGCCCAGGCTTGAAGTATTTACTTGTGCCCTATTGGGCAACTTTTGCCAACCGAAAAACAATTTATGGAGTAGAGAGGCAGGTTTCTAAAAATGCCAGAAAATAGGAAGAGTTCAAAGAAGTCTGTTAATGACAGAGCTGAGATTCCAGATGGCAGAAAGGAAAAGGAGGCTATTGGGAATATGTGCCCCAAGGAATTCAAAGACAGAAAGGTCCAAAAAGATACCAAGATATTCATGCCACACTCTTTGTTATCAAAACAAACTGGAAACAAAGCTGGTCCTCAAGGGATATTTGAAGAAATTGTAGTAACAGATAACAGGAAATTATTGTGCCATAAGGAGTGACAAATAAAAGGAATTCCAAGAAGCATGGGAAACTTATATAAATTGATGCAGAGTGAAGAAATCTTGACAATGACAACGATATCAACAAAAATAGCACCAAAAGACAGTTTATCTTACATTAAATGCAATGACTCATCCTAGTCCCAGAGAACAGATGATTAGATAAACTTTGCTTAGGTAGAAAAGTTGGAGACCACAGTGGTGCTGTCAGACACAACCAGTGCTATAATCCAATTTGCTATAACCAGCACTACAATCTAACCTTTTTCTTTGTTAGAAGAATGGCTTTTGGGGGCAGCTAGGTGACTCAGCGGATTGAGAACCAGGCCTAGAGATACTGATTCTAAGACAGAAGGTCAGAGAGAAAGAAGAAGAGGAAGAGGAGGAAGAAAGAGTGACTTTTATGGGTCTGGGGAGGAGCACATATTAAGGGACTGTTTAAAAAAAAAAAAAAAAAAGATGAAGGCAAAGAAAAGCCATTCCAGAAAACAATTTTGAACCATACATGTCCCTAGAGTCACCCATGAATACCGTTAGTAAAAAATACCATTACTAGGCTTCTATCTTATAGAGATAAAAGAAAGAAGAGAAGGTCCAAGTACATAGAAATATAACAGCTCTTTTTGTAGTGAACCAGAACTAGAAACTAAAGGGGAACCCATCAACTGGGATATGACTAAAAGAATTATAAGGTATGAATGTGGTGGAAAATCAATGTAAATGATGAAAGGGAAGGTTTCAGAGAAACCTGAGAATACTTGAATGTACTGATTCAGAGTGAAGTGAACAGAATTAGTTGAATAATTTTATCTAATAATAACAATGAATATAGGAGGGGGGGGGGGAAGAACAACTTTGAAAGACAAGAACTCTGAGCAACATAATGATGAACCATGATTCCAGAGTACCAATAATGAAGTATGATTCCTACTTCCTGGCAAAGAAGTGATAGGCTCAAGATGCATGATGATATATATGTATATATATATATATGTGTGTGTGTGTGTGTGTATTCATATATATACATATAAACATATATTTGGACATGGCCAATAAAAGTATTTGTTTTGCTTGTCTATGTATGTTTGTTATAAGAGTTTTCACTTTCTTTTTTCATTTGGGTGAAAGAAGATAAAAGACAAAAGGGGGTATAAGAATATAGTTTTCTTTTCTCCTCTCCAATCCTGTTCTCCACATAAATGATAAGAGAACTGAAGGAAGGCCAGACAGTCACAGATAAGCAGGACAACTTTTGAAAAGTTATCTGTTGAATTTATTATATATTTTTAAAAGGAAAGCAGGCTCTCCATAATAGAAATTCCCAGTTTCACGTAGTCCTTTTCTTTTGCTCTGCAATGCTGATTTATGTTTATATTATTTAGTATTTGATAAGTTAAGAATGGGCAGGTAGATGGCACAGTGAGTAGAACGTGGGCCTGGAATCAGAAAAATCTGACTGAGTTCAGTCCAGCCTCAACTGCTTGCTAGCTATGATGACTCCGGGCAAGTCACTGAATCCTATTTACCTTGGTTTCTTCCATCTGTCAAGTGAGCTGGAGAAGGAAATGACAAACCACTCCAATATATTTGCCAAGAAAATCTCTAAAAGACTGACATGACAAAACCAACCAAAAAAAGATTAGAATAAGAAAAAGAGAAGCAAAACAGGCGAGGGAGGGCAAAGAAGTCAGAGGTGTGAGCAGCTGAAAGGGAGTGATATATGGGGAGGAGAAAATAAACTTTACTGGTCTAGGTAGGAATGTTGGAGCATAGTCACAAGATTGTTGTGTGTGCTGTCAGCCAACAACCAGTGCTACCATTCAATTTGCTGAACTGTTTTTGTTTTGTTTGTTTTTCTGTTAGAAGTGAGTTTTGTCGGACCTGGGGAGGACTATGTGAAACTGGGAATTTCTATTATGAAGAGCCTGCTTTCCTTTTTAAAATATATAATAAATTCAACAGACAACTTTCAAAAGTTGTCCTGTTCATCTGTGACTGTCTGGCCTTCCTTCAGTTCTCTTCTCAATTATGTGGAGAATAGGATTGGAGAGGAGAAAAGGAAAGTATAATCTTATACCCCCTTTTGTCTTTTATCTTCTTTCACCCAGATGAAAAAAGAAAGTGAAAACTATTATAAAAACAAAATTAAATTACTGTAGTTTAAAAAAAAAGAAATTCATTTCTTTTCTCAGGCTGTTTCTTAAAAATAATATTTTACTTTATTTTGAGAACACAAATAGAAGAGTTTCATTACAGCTTTGCTAAATTTCTTTTTTTATTTTATTTTGGCAATTTATTTAAAAATTTTGTTTGTTCATTTTAAAATATTTTTCATGGTTACATGATTCATGTTCTTTTCCTCCCCTCTTTCCTACCCCCCTCCCAGAGCTGACAAGCAATTCCACTGGGTTATACATGTATTATCACTCAAAACCTATTTCCATATTATTCACTTTTGTAATAAGTCATCTTTTAAAACCAAAAACCCCAAATCCTATACCCATATAAACAAATGATGAATCATATGTTTTGCTTTAATATTTTCCCCCAATTACATGGAAAAACAATTTTTAACATTCATTAAAAAAATTTTTTTTGAATTCCAAAGTCTCTCCTCTCCCTCCCTTCCTACAAGCCCCCTCACCCCTCTCTTCTCCCTGAGATGGTAAGCAATCTGACATAGATTTTTATAAGTAAAATCATGTAAATCACACTGGAAAGCAATTTTGAACCATGCCTCTCCTCCAGTTCACAAAATCAGATATATGAAGAGCCAATAGGAGATGGCACTCCCTGATCCAGAGGAGTAGGAGACAGATAGGCAAGTAGGAACACCAGGGCTCGCTGGATGCTAGTGACCAATGGTTTGGGCCATGGAAGGGTCTTAGCATGCCGCTGCCGCCTCTCTGGGAAGCTCCATCTCCTGTCTAGCCTCCCTGCTTAGGGTTTGACCATGCCATCTCCTGGTTGACACTCTTCCAGCCAATGCCTAGTTTGCAAACCTGTTATCTCTGATTCAGTTCCATTCGACCAAACTAGCCTGGAGTATTTATTAGGTACTTGGCCTCTTGAGGAGGTTGAGTAATACAAATCCTGCCCTGAAGAGACTTCTGTGTTAGGGTCCTGGTGGCTCTCTTGACCTAGCTCACTCCAGAGAAAGATTTCTTTGCCCCTTTGACACAGGAACGCCCCGATTCCTGGAAGAATCGACATAAATTGAACGCAGAGAGCGCTGCTTGCCCTCAGTCAGGAAACTGCTCCTGTGGGGGGTGGGGGTGGAAGGGGGCTGCTGTCCATGTGTGGATCCCTTGTTTGAGCTGATGGTCTTAAATGTAAAAAAACGTGTCCATCTGTAATAGCTTGAGACGAGGGTTGAGGGTTAGAAGGACAGAGAATGGAAGCAAGGGAGGGGCTGTCCAGGGAGGCTAGGGCCGGGTTCCATGAGCCGAAACTCTTGGTTTCTTTATGGTTTCCAAGAAGCTTGCCAGCCTTCCACCTTGTGGATCATGTATGCTATTCTCACTCCTATCCCCATCCCTTAATTCCAGTTCCTTGGCCCTTACCTCTCTTCTGCCTTGGGACCCAGCATTGATTCTAAGACAGAAGGTAAGAGATTTTTAGAAAATCAATACTTAATATATGTATAACCCAGTGGAATTGCTTGTCAGCTCCTGGAGGGGGAGAGAGACAAGAATCATGTAACCATGGGGAAAATAAATAAATAAAAATAAAACAAAATTTTAAAAATCAATGCTAGGTAGGTCCTGGATAGTGTGCAGAGCCTGGAGTCAGGATGACCTGGGTTCAAATTTGACCCCAGACCCTTTCTAGCCGTGTGACTGGGCAAGTCGCTCTTCTCCAATTGCCCAGCCCTTGGGGCTCCTTTGTCTTAGAATTGGTTCTGGGGCAGAAAGTGAGGGTTTAGGGGGACAACAAGAGGGAATGCGGTTCCAGGAACTAGGTTAGGCCTTGGGAATACAAAGACAAAGACAAGATGCGGGCTCTGCCCAGAAGCCCTTTACTAAGACACAATACCGGCACCAGAGTGGTCTCCCTGGCTTTGGAGTCTGGCTCTGCCCTTGCCCCCGGGACCTTGCTGACGAGTCTGGTCAGAGGTTTCCAGCTCGAGGTTCTTCTATCCTGTGCTGGATGGACTTGCGGTCCTGAGGTCCAGCCGAAGGAAAACCGCCTCTTTAGTGCCTGACGAGTATTGTTCCAAAGGGAGCGGACAGACACCTTCCTGCCTGGTAATCCATCTTTTCCCGAGACTCTAGGCCTGGTGGAAGCCTTTAATGGCTGCAAAGGGGCAGGAGCACAAGGCAGCAGGGGCCTTTGTTTCCTCTTATGGCCAAGGAAAGGGGAGTCTTGGCTTTGCCTCTGCTTCGATGGGTGACCAGGCACAATTCGGAGACTGGAGTCGACCCTTCCCAGAGCAGACATCTCCCTAAAGAGGGCATCTTGGCCAAGCGGCTTCCAGGAGCCTGCAGGGGAGCTGGTGGACGATGCTACGGACTGCCTGGCTTCTGGTCTGAAAAGAGGAGATTTCTGTGGACTCCATTCCCGTTTCTGGCCAGATTCAAGGGCTCCCAAACTCGAAGTTCCCCCCTCAAGGCTGGGGCTGCCCAAGAAATCTCCCTTCTGTGACTAGAAAGCTTGGTGCCTGCACCCCAGAAAGCCTTGGAAGTCCTCAGGAAGCCTTCCAGGTCGGAGCCTCCCCTCAGGTCCCCGGGGCAAGCAGAAACGATTTCTCTTCCAGCTCTACATCTCTCCTCCCGCCTCCTCCTCAGCCACTAGCCAGCAGCTCGGTTCTTTTCTGTGCTTAATAATGGTGATGAGACCAAAGCTGTCTTTTCTCCTCTCCCTTGCCTTGCTGTGGAAGCAAAAAAGGCCTGCCAGCTGCTCAGGAGAAACTCCGATTTTGGGAGGACATTTTGCTGAATATCTGGGGAGCCGGGGGACTCCAGAAGACTTTTGGCAGAACTAATGACGCTGGTTGTGTTGCCATTTTGTTGGGGATCAAGCCCTGCAGTCGGAGTCAGAAGCTCAGGAATCCAATCCCTCCTCAGAGCCTGTTTCCTCATCTCTGAAGCCCAATCTTTGGACTGCCTGACTCACTGTTTTAGAGAGGAAATCACTTTGTAAACCTAAAAACGCTCCAGAAATAAGGGTGAATATTTTCCTTTTGGAGTTTTCCTTCCTTAGTCCCCCTCCTCCCATCAGCTAACCACTGGCCGCTGAGTAACCAAACTCAAGGTCTTTCTGCCCTCCATGGCCTTGACATTCTCAAGCAGGACACCAGGGAATCCTTTTAATTTATTTTTAAAAATGTTTTCCCTTGGTTACAAGATTCATGTTCTCTCCATTCCCTCTTCCCTATCCCCTCCCGGAGCGGACATGTCATTCCACTGGGTTTTACATGGATTATCACTCAAATTCCATTTCCATATTATTCATTGTTGTCATAGAGTCGTCTTTTATAACCAAATCCCCGAATTCCTTACCCATATACACAAGTGATAACAGGGAAGCCTCTGAAATTTTAAAATGGGATCTGGGGGCTGCTGAGGAGCACAGTGGAAAGAACGGCTGGAGACCTTCAGTTCAAATATGACCTCAGACATTCCCAGCTATGTTACCCCAGGCAAGTTACTCAACCAGAATTGCCTCTCTTTTGTCTTAAAATGGATACGATTGCCGAAGGTTTTCTTTGTTGTTGTAGTCTTTAAAGCCTTACCTTCCGCCTTAGATTTAATACTGTGTATTGGTCCCTAGGCAGAAGAGCCAGAAGGGCTGGGCGATGGGGGTGAAGTGACTCGCTCAAGGTCACACAGCTAGGATGGTTCTCAGGTCAAATCTGAACCCAGGACTTCCCGTCTCTAGGCCTGGTTCTCTACTACTGAGCCACTCAGCTGCCCCCACTAAAAAAAAAAAAAAATGATTAAAAATAAAATTGGACTCACTTGATAGGCTTGTGTTCTGAAAGAGAAAACTCTCCATTAAAAAACAAAACCAACAACTTAGAGACTTTCTGGACTCAGGGGATTTCAAGTGTAACAGGACTTATCGTTCTCTGTCTCATCCATCCATCATCTTCTCTCTATGAAGTGGTCGTTGGCATTTCTGGGACCTGAACCCTTCAGGAGACCTACTCAGCGGCCTCAGAAGTCGGGCACTCAAAGATGTCCCCCAGGGGCCATGGCGCCCTTGTTTCACGTTTCTGCTTGGCTGGGAGTGGGGTCCGAGAAGCTGTGGGTCCCGAACCCGAGAAAGTGGGAGAAAGCAAGGCTGCCTCTTCCAGGGAGCCCTCTGTAAAGGCACTTTTCAAGTTAATCTCTTTCCTACAGTTTGCGGCGGGGGTTGGGGTGGGGGGGGGTGTCTAACAAGATACATAATAATAAACTCCGGGTCAGCGCAGATGGGGACCTTCCAAGGCCAGTCCGAGAGCGGGGGAATTCACCCGGGTTTCTGTCTATCGCTCCATCCGCTTTCCCTGGACAATAAGGGAGTCTGGGCTAAGGTTCCTCGGAACTCCGAACTTTTCAGATCCTCCTGGCTACGTGAACAATGCTTCCTAGTAGGTGACCCAGGGCTCGGCCCCGGCGTCCCCCTCTGGAAAAAGTGAACTTGTCCACCCAGCCGTCCCAAGCCTCCCGGGTTTGCCGGGAGGGGAGGGAGGCTCTACAGAGGGGTTCTTTGTTTTCCGAAAGGGGAGATTTTATTGCATCCCCAGACTTAGAACTGGCCCCGGTACATAGTAGGCGTTTAAAAATGCTCTTTGACTTATGGTGATACAGAAAAAGGCATTAACGTGGTCCCTGCCCTCGAGCAACCGGGCATTGTCTCGGGGAGACAACAAATAAATTAGAGACAGGGTGAACTAGAGAACCCCAAGAAAAGGAAGACACTCAAGGCGTGCAGGGGGTCCCGCAACGCTTTAAAGCCTGGGCGAAATGGATGCTTGTTGATTGACTGCCTACGATGGGCTCGGGCTCCAGCTGGACGGACCTTCCCGATTTAGCGCGGAGGAAGCGGCCCGGAGAGGGGAGGGGCCAAACGCCCGAGGTCAGGCGGGGAACCGGGGAAGGGCTGGATTAGGACGCCCGGCGCAGGAACTCCTCCTTTCCCGGCCCCCAGCAGTGGAGCCAACCAGGCGGGGCAGGCGACGCAGGCGGGGCAGGTGGGGCGTGGCCAGGCCTGAGCGCTCTCGGAAGCCCGCCCCTTTGCCCCTCCCCCGTCGGCCGCACAATGCCGCCGCCGCCGGCGGGTGCCCAGTGCGCAGGCGCCCGAGGTCGGGGGCGGTGTCCGGGAGGAGCCTCGCGACGCCGCACGCCCAGCCCCGCCCCCAGGGTGCATGCCCCGCCCGGGTCCCGCCCCCGGTCCCGCCCCTCGGCGCGCGCGGTGAGGCGAGCAGGAGGCCGCGGCGGCGCGGCGG
>NC_058134.1:14789776-14824977 GCF_016433145.1 Gracilinanus agilis | reverse complement strand
CCGGCTCTGCCCCCCCCCCAAACGGCTGCTCCCTTTGGAGGAGCCCGGCTCCCCCACTCTATCCGGCAGAGGGAGAAACTGAGGCTACGGGGCCCTCTTCTCCCCAGGGGCACCCCGGGACCCAGAGCTAGGGCTGCCTCGGGGGTCACGGGGTGGGGGAGGCAGGAGGGCGTGACCGGGCCACCAACCGCCCCCACTGTGCCCGTTAGACCTCGGGACCCACTATCTTTGCGGCGTCGGCCCCCGAGAGGGAGTCCCCCCGAGGCATGCGGGACCCCGAGAACAGTCTTGGTTGTAGGGAGTGCAGGACAGCCGGCCGCGCCCCCAGCTACAGAGTGAAACTTAGCCCCGAGTTTGGTTTGAGCCTCCTTCCTCACTATGGAGATGCCGGGAGACTCGCACACAAAGCCTGGGAAACCTGAGCGCGCCAGTGCCTCCGCACACGGACACACAGTGCAGGGAGGGAACCCAGTCACTTGTCCGGGCAGCAGCTAAGCATCCCGAGCATTTTCCTCTCAACAATCCGGCCAAAGAGAGTCTCAGAAACTAGTCCCCCTGGGGATGGGCGCCCCTGCCACTGGTGACAGCTGAAATGCCACCCTGGGCTCCTGCCACTGCACCAGGCCCTACTTCCCAACTGTCCCGAGCTTTCTGGAACCAGGCAGGGAGGTAGGGGCTGGGCATGGGTTTTTTCCCTTGTTGAGGAAGATGTAAAAGAGCAACTTTGTGGTAAAATAATTCAGACCATTTCTGATACAGAGATGAAGAATGATGTGACTGCTCGTTTTTATAGAGTATTGGCTCCCTTGAGAAACTTAATGTAAAAGTATTCTAACAACGAGATTTCTGGGGAAAAAAAAAACAAAAACAGAATTAATACCATTTTAAAGGAGCCTGGGCTAAGAATAACTTGCATAAGTAGTCATTGTGGCACACTCTTCCCCCCATCAGAAAAAAAAAAAACAAAACCAAAATGGTTTCCACTTTTTAACTTTTCATTTAAAAATTTTAATTATACATGCAACTGTCGATTTTATATAGCTTATCTGTACTGTTTTCCCTACTAGGTATTCCCAAGGTTTTTTTTTCCAGATTTAACTTCTTATTTTAGAATAAAATAGGTTATGTGTTAGTTTCCTCTACTTTAAAAGAAGTTAGAAATTTTTTAGTATAGGTCCTGAAGCCTAACCATCCTTCTTCAGACCCTCCCACTATCCTTCCTCTTAGCCCTTGTAATTAAAAAAAACAACATTCAGAACATTTCATTTTAATGTTGAAAATGAAAGATCCTTAATAGTTCATCTTAGTGTTTTGTATTGAGAAATCTTCCTCTCAATAAAGGAGTATAATTTGGAGACTTTTATGAGAGGACCTGAGGTACTTTATGTACCTTCCTTCCTATTTTAGCCTAGCTAAAAATACTAGTAAGGCACTGACAAGTTTAATATGAAAAAAGTTTTTTTTTGTTTTTGTTTTTTTAGTTTTTTCCATTTTCATTATTACAGCTGTTTGTAATCACAGGAAAAAATATTTTTGTCACTTTGAAAAAGTTGTAGACAACTACTTTTAATGTGACAACAGTAAGCTCAGTATTGCTTTTCTTCTCAGAATTTGTATGCTGTCCCTCTACAGGATTGTTGTGAGGACCAAATGAAATAATATCTAGGTACTTTGCAAAACTCCACACTACTTAAAATACCATATAAATGTGAAATATTACTATAGTCCTTTATAGATTTTTAGGATACTATTTTTGATAGCTCACCAGTTAGGAAGTGGTCTTTTGATTTATAGGCGGCAACATGGGGGGCAGGTAGTATTGTGGCTAGAAAGCTGGCCTGGAAGCTAGGAAGACTTGGGTTCATTTGACCTGGGCAAGTCACTGAACCTCCCAGTGCTCTAGGACAACTCTGAAGACTTATGTTGCTGAGAAGAAGCCAAACCATTGGTAGAGGGAGTTTCCCCTAAAGTTCTCTAGGCCAGTGAAATCCACTGGACCTCTTCCTATCCCTATTCTTTAAAGAATAGGTTTAAAATGGAAATCTGGTTTCTGTGAAAGTAAAATGAGCTTGAGAGATAATACAGGTGAAGAAGAATTAAACTAGAATCTTTTTCAGGTTTGGCTATTTTTATATTAGTCTACTTTTCACTTCCTGTAAAATCCACATAGTTTTAAAACAGAATGCCCCTTTAGGGGCAGATGACAAATTGGGACACTATGAGATTTGTCATATTATATAATGCAGCATAATTTGTTGCATCTGATTTGAGTTTGAATATTTCAAGAAGACAAAATATTTTCTGAAAGGGCAGTTGTAGTAGCTTTAGAATGACCAGTACTACTCTTATACACTGAAGGGATAAATTTTTTGAGGATAAAAAAATGGAGAAGCATTGTGTTTTTATGGTAACAAAGGATTTTTGAAATCACTGGCAATAGTTAATATTTTTATTGTTGAACTGTGTGTATTTTTCCTACAAAAAGACAAAGGATGTTGAGCTTTCCTCCCTTTAATTGATAATTTTTCTCTTTTTTTTTTTAAAGAAAGGAATGAAAATATAACACATTGTTGTTTCTCTGAGCCTCAGAGACTTATGTCCAGTATTAAGGACATTTTTAAAATAAGTTTGCTGAGTATAATAGCTGGAATTTTCCCATTTAAGGTGAAGTGTTCTTTGCTGTTTGAAAAACCAGATTTAGAAAGGGAAATATAGTGGGGTGAAATTTGTTACTAACCCCATTAATTATTATGTTTGTCCTTTGGAATGCAATCAACAATTTAGTAAAAATCGAGCTCCTGCTGCTCCCTCAGCAAGGTGCTGTGGTGGATTCAAAAAATTGAAAATCTTGAAACAGGATAGTTTTAGAATCAAGTATTAAATCAGATGAATAAAGTAAGTATAGAAGGAATTTAGGAAATAAACAGGTCACAGAGTTTGAAAGGTGTCAGGATCCCAACACTTGACAGGGTATTTTTTTGCACATTCTTAGTTGAAACTGCAAAAATATCTTTCCCCAGTAATGAGGGTTCAAATTTTGTTATCAGCA
This sequence comes from Gracilinanus agilis, assembly GCF_016433145.1. Taxonomy (NCBI): domain Eukaryota; kingdom Metazoa; phylum Chordata; class Mammalia; order Didelphimorphia; family Didelphidae; genus Gracilinanus; species Gracilinanus agilis. Next base: position 14,821,928 of record NC_058134.1, on the reverse strand, counting down.
CTGGACAGCTCCACTCTAATCTAGTCTCACTGGAGGCCTTCCTGAAGGCTGCTCTTTCTTCAGTCTTGGATACCTATTCCAAGTTAAGTTGTGAGTGAACTGGAGAGGGAAGAGCAGCTGAACATAGGGGTTTCAGTTGTATCAGAACTTTTTGTGTAGGTGCAAACCTGTTTCTTTAGACCGCTCCAAAAATTCTTTTGAGATGCTTGTTTACTTCCACTTTAGGAACCTCTTTCTTTTTCTTTTTTCTTTTCCTTTTTTTTTTTTTTAAAGAAAGGTGAAAAATTGTTCTGGCTTTTAAGTTTTGGTCTGGTTCCTTAATTTACAACAAGTTTACAAATCCTGATGTATGTACCAGTCCTTTTATTTTTTTATGGGAGCTGAGATCCAAAGAGAGTGTGACTCAACTCAAAGAGCTTTAAAAAATGCAGCCTAAACAAACCCAGTTAGTGGCACAGTTGGCAACAGATCCAGGTCTATTGGCATGAAGTGCAGTGCTCTTGCTACTATACTGTGTTGCCACATTTGTAAGCTGAAAGTACTTAAGAAAGGCTTTGCTTGGGAGATGGAATTTGAACTGGGCCTTCTGTGGAAGAGATGGCATTTTGATAGAGAGAAAGAGAAAATGAATGTCAGGTGTCATTAAAGGAACTAGGTTGGAATGGCTTGGTAGCAGACAAGGTTGTCTGTGTAGGGTACTGTGAGATAGTGGAGAACTTTGAATGGCAGACAAACTGGGGAGTTCGAATGCAATCCAATAGGCAATTAATTGCAAGTTATCTCTTGAATTGAGAGGATTGAAAAGAATATAGCAAAAGTGAAAGCAGCATAGCAAACATTGATCTGGCACTAGTATGCAGGATGGCTTAAAAATTAAAAATAGGGTCAATTAGGTGGCTCAGCGGATAAAGAGACAGGCTTGGAGACTGGAGATCCTGGGTACAAATCTGGCCTCAGACACTTTTTAACTAGTGTGACCTTGGGAAGTCACTTAGCCCCAATTGCCTAACCTTTACTGAGTCTTGGGAACAATAATTAGTATTGCTTCTAAAATAAAAGATAAGAGTTTTTTAGAAAGGAAATAAATTAAAGGTAGGAAGTTACCTTCAATTCAGGATTGAAATGATGTGAGGGAGAATGACCTAATAAGGAGCTGGCAGTAGGAATAGAGAGGTGTGTGAGACTTTTCTAATGATTCAAAAGAATAATTATGGCCTGAACAGAAATTAGGAAAGCATAAGGAAATCTAGGAATGTTTTCCAAGAAAGTGAAATGGCCTTTAAGAAATCAAAAATAACTAGAGTTGGGGAGGATGCTATGGATATTAATTTATTCCTTAAAATATAGATTATTAATTGAGGGTTATGGGAAATTAACTTTAAAAAAGTTTGTGGGGGCAGCTAGGTGGTACAGTAGATAGAAAATAAGGCCTGGATTCAAATTTGACACCAGACACTTCCTAGCTGTGTGACATTGGGCAAGTTACTTAACTCCAGTTTCCTAGCCTTTGCCCCTCTGTCTTAAAGTTGTTACTATAATAAAAAAGGGGCTTAAAAAGGTTTATAAATTGTAGAAGATTAACCTTTTAACAAATGTTCACAAGCCTAAAATATAACATTTGATCTTAGTTTAATAAACTAATTATAAGTAAATAGTTAGACTGAAGTCAGTTTTGCTCCTCTGTCATTATACCTATGCATTCTAATGAAGCTCAGGAAATGGACTAGTTAAAAAAAATTGGGGGTGGCATTTATTTTTTTAAAAAATTTTCCCATGATTCATTTTCTTTGCCTCCCCTCTTCCCTCCCCCCTCCCAATGCTGACAAGCAGTTTTGGGTGGTGTTTAAAAGAGGATTATAAACCAAACCCCAAGTCCTTTGCCTTATCAGAGTCATATTTTCAGGGACAGATAATCCATGTCCATTTTTCTTTTTACCAGCTTTTTCTAGTTGAGTTAGAATGAGTAAAAAGAAGAAAGAAAATAAATGGGATAATTGAGTTAACAAATTTTCTGTTAATACTCATTACTTTTAAGATTTGGTGAGGGAAGAGGTTGATAACTTAAATTGTATTAATTCCTTTTGTTTCCTACACTATAGTCATTTCCAAGTAGAAATAATGTAGTTATACCTCTTAAGACTCCCCAGCCTCTTCAAGTCCCTAGTACTTCAAAGTTCAGCTCTCATATCATCGCTACCTGAAGCCTCTTTCCTGATCCCTCTAGCTGTAAGTTGTAATAAGTACAAAATTACATTGTACTTATTTTGTATATATTTAAGGGCATGTTGTATCTCTGTTTAATTTTTGTCTTTGTATCCCCAGAATTTGGCACAGTGCCTTGGCACAAAGGCATTTAATAAATGCTTATTGATTGATAGCTAATGATTAGGCAATCATTTTTTAAGACAAATGGAATATATTGCCCACGTGTCTCCCACCCCTAGTGCAAACCCAATTTATAGTATCCAGGAAAGTTTTATGGAAATGGTGGCTCCTAAATTGCACCTTGGAGGGATTTCAACAGACATGGAGGTTTCAGAATAGTCCATTTCAAGGCATGTAGGAGAAAGTCACTAAAAAGGAAGAAGGCATCCAAAGGGTGCCAGAGATAAAATATGCCAGAGATAAAATGGTAGAAAGATAGGCAAACTGAAGGTTAAAGAGGATCAGGAGGTTAGAAATTACTTGGAATTTCAGATAACTGTTTTCCCCTTACGATGGCCAGCCTTTACTCCTTTGGGCAACTCAGAAATCAAATTGACCAACTAGGAGAGCAAAAATAGTTCACTTCACCTCTCCAAGATCTTAAACAGAGTTGATGAAGAATAAAGCAGTGTGTAAAAAAAAAAGAAATTGGCAGTAGCCAAAGCCAGCAATGCAAGAATGATTTATTTTGTTTTCTTTCCTTTTTTACTAGTAGTGGTAGAGGGTAATGTTAGTCCTTTACAGAACACAGAACAGTATCAGCTACTCATGATTTAAACTATTTTACTGTGTTTATTGTAAATTTGCTAATGTTATTTAAAAATAATAAAAAGGCTTATGTTAATTTCATGAAGCCTACAAAAGCTAATCATGCCTTAATCCTTTCAACTTTGAAAAAGGAGGTTCTTTTTTAGACAACTTTTCAAGTCTCTTCAATTCAAACTGGCTTTGGGAAAGGCCTTTTCCTTTCCTCAGGTTAAGAAATAATTTGCGAAAAGCTGGATTAGTTAATCTGTAATAGACTTTTCGAGCTTATATTTAGTTTAGTCTCAGAATTGTAAGTGCCATTATTTATGGCAGTTATGGCTACCAGGATTGGTATGGGATTTCGATGGGGGAGAAGGTATGAAGTGTTATAATGTTCTCTTTCCATGCTTCCATTTCTTTGTTAACACAGACTGTTTGGGAACACCTTAAAGCCCAAATATTCACCAGCTAACTTCTTTTTAGTAAGAGAACATGTTAGATTTGGAGAGAGTAGTGGTGTAACAGAGCTCAAATGGAGTTGGCACAAGTCTTAATAGATGATTGTAGTTTTGTATTTTTGGTTAAAGTTATATTTTTAACTGTTAGTGCCCAGAACTTTTACTGAAATGTGGTCAAATAAAGGGTAAGGTCCAGGAGCTTGGAAAAGGTGACCTATGATGGATGGATGCCCTCAGAGAAAAATGCAAAAAGAATTACATCTGAATGGTAGATGGGAGGCCCCTGTTCTTTAAATTAACTAAAATTACCTAATATAGGATAGTTTGTGTAGTATTGAACTTGCCCTTAGAACCCATTCATCCTTTCATTACCCCCTCCCCCATTCACGCAGTTTCCCAAAGCTCATCTGAGAGCTTACTAAAATTTTTTGTTAGCTAGTGTGTCTCAGCATCATGTACATTTACACTTGATGATTGCCTCTGTTAAAATGTTAAAAACAGGATCTAAAACCAAAATTTAAACTCTTCAAGCTGGGGGCATTAAGACTGATTTTCATCTTTTAGATTTAACAGAATCAGCAGACCCCAAGGAGGATAAGAGTGGGGACAATTAGGTGGAAATAGGAATCAGGCAACCCTGCAGAAAAGTGGGGAGAGACACAATAGGATCTTCTTCCCTTCCAGTTTGATTTGACAGCGGAAGCTTGTGTTTCCCTAATGTTTGTGATTTTAGCACAAAACACCAAAATTAGAAAAGGAAGTCTTCTGACCCCAGACCCTGTAAAAACTGTTTTTATGGTTTAGAATGTTCAGTCTTTTAAAAAAAGAAAAAGGGGGGAAAATTCAGTCTAAACAGAATAAAAATAAATATAAGAGAAAACAGGTGGAGTAGGGGAATTCAACAAAGGTTTTGGGCCCTTTTGGCAAACATATTAAATTCCTATTCCTCTCTAATGTTTGTAATTTAAAAAAAAAAATACAGCCATTTCATCCCTATTGGCCTTTCTGAGAATTACAAAAGATGCATGCAGTAGCTGCTGAGTTTGGAGAATTTGGAAAGTTTGGAAAGCATGCTTAAGATTTTTACTCCAGTACTAGAGCTCTAGAGTCGCCTAATTTAAAAGTTGTTCTATTGCTATAACTAACTCATAAGTGCCAGTCCCCAAGTTGTTAACTTTGAAAAACAATACTGTTTTTATGACATTAATCATTGTTCTTTGAGTATTGTTTTTATAGCTTGATTCTTTTCAAACTCCAGAATATAAACTAACATACACAATTTTTATATATGGGTAATTTCTTATAAGTGCACTGGGAAATTTTACTCTAAAGTAGACTGTGTCATATGTTAAGAGGCACTTAATGAAAGGAAATCACACAAAATCATAAGTTAGGAAACTGTTCTTTTAAAGATATGTAAAAACTAGATATGATGGCCCCTAACTGTAACACCAGCTACTTGGGCTGCTGTTGAGGTTGCCAGCTTTCTTGATCTCTGGAGTAGAGTTCCAGGCTGCCAATGGGTTTCAGTAATTGGGTGATCTCACTAAGTGTCACCTTTGTGATGAGCCCAGGGAGCCTAGGGTGGCCTAAGGAGGGGTGACTTGGCCCAGGTCAGAGTTCCCAAGATTGAGTAGTGAAGTTGTATTTCCTCCCTGATTGAGTTTGACAGACCAAGCCCTCAAAAAGTTTTGATTTTGGTTTTTAATAAAGTAAGTAAAGATGGCAGTTGTCATTTGGAGGATCTTATGTTATACTAAAATCATGTTAAGCATATTCTGAATCTTCAAAAATTGAATGAAAAAAGAGACTTTTTAGTCAAAAGAGATGCAAAGAAGATTTAAAAAAAAAAAACTTTTAACAAAATAAGCAATTAAGGAAGCCTGAAAGCAGGGCCCCAGGAACTTTGAACTTATAAGCTACGGGATCTAAGAGAACATATTTGCTTGGGATAGAGAGATTTGTTTTATCTTGACTTGGAGAAAGCTCATCTGTTCTGTCTCTTTAGACTAAGGGCAGCTACCAGCCATAGAGAGAAATCTCTCAGGTATTTTTAGCATAGTATTTATTTTTAAAAGAGGTATTCCAACATTTTATTAAAACATTCCATTTTTTAAAAATACATACTCGAATTTTTTTTCATTCCTAAGAGTTTTAAGCAAATTTCTTAGAAATCAACTTTTTAGAAGATATCCATGCTATAATTAATATACTCCTATTGCTGACTCTGGATAACTGATATAAAATCGTTTTAAAAGTGACAGCATCCTCTTGATTATCTACTTTTACTTTTCTATTTAAACTGGACACCATATCATTTAATATTGCTAAACTATCAATCAAGCTTTTTATTCAAGTAGTTAAGAATGGAGTTTTTTAAGAGCAAGCAAAAACTGCTCCTCTTGGATATTTTAAATACTAGTCTAATCTGGAGACATAAGGTACAAAGGCAACTCTAGTTTTTTATTCAGTTTTTATTCATATTAACATTTTAGATCATTTCTTGAATGTCTGAGGGAAAGATTTTTAATTCAGACCATTTCACCTGTAGACTGAGTTTAGACTAGAATGATGGTTATCATTAGTTTTTCATAGAAGACTTATTATAGTCCCAATTGTTTAAACATGTTTAGTGAAAATTGCACCTAAAGCTTCACAGCTTTTTCATTCAAAATAGCTTAACCCAGTATTAACCAAAGTAAATATATTAATTTATATTAAACATTGGTAAGTTTGTGCTTGAAGAAAAAATTTGAAATACATTTTATAAGTTCTTTTTTTCTATTTTATATTGTCTAAGATAAAAATGCCAGCTGTGCCTCGTTATGGATTTTACTTTTTATGAAGGCACATGAATTTTTAAAATAAGTTTTGATTATGTCAGTATTGTTTCTGGACCTGTTGCATCAGCATTTAAATACCTTATGAAAAGAATTATTACATAGATTTTCTGCTCTCCAGAAATTTGTAGTTTCTGTGCAAGTAAAGGGTATAGACACAATGAGATGATAAAAGTTATGTATGCCCTGGGTTGGTTGAAGAGCGGCTATAAAAGTTCGAGTTCAAGTAGGTAATGGGAAAGATGTGACCAGTCCAGTAAACTCAAGAAGAGTCTTTTAGAAGCATTTGGAGCAAACGAGAGGATAGCTTAATGAGCCTCAACAGCCAGCAAGGACATGGTAGAATTTAGGAGGGTAACTTTTCTTAACTGAACATAGTGATCAATTGATCTACCTGAAATGAACAGTGTTCAGGAAGGAACATGCTGGGATGTGAAGTTTAGGAGGATGAAGTAATCTGAGCAAGTTCTAGAAAGATATATTTAACATTTGTCAAAAAAAATCACAAATTTTTACATGAAACTTTATCTGATAAAGTACTGAATAGTCACCTTTGCTATTTTTTTCCCTATTAAATAACCTTCTGTAAGACTGTTAAGACAGAAACTATATTAAGATGAGGTACTGCATACAAACAGTGACCTAAGATGCAAATGCATGTTTATTTGTTCACTAAAATTTTTATCCTATAAGGGAAGAGGAAAAATAACCTCACATGCAAATTTTAAGAATGAATCAGAAATGGTTTAACTTTAAGTTCTATATATTTAACCTCAATTATTGCAACATATACTTGCTTAAGTTCAATACATAAGAAAGTAATTAATTTAGTCACCTTTTTTTTTAAGGTTTCTACTGACCCTGAGGGTAAAGCATATTATGTTAGTGTGAAACTGGGATCATAAAAAGTTATTTGTGAATTTTTAATAAAATATGCATAGCAATGATTCTCAACCTTTTTAGTCTCAGGAGTCTTTTATACTCTTAAATCATTGAGAACCTACCTCCCCTCTCCCTGCAAAGTTTTTATGTGAATTATTGCCAGTTTTATATTATTAAATATTTAAGAACTGACTTTCCAAAGACAACACTTTAAATTTAATCTTAATTATTGACGTTTTCTCCATTATGTAAGTCTAGACAGTGAACAAAACAGTAAATCAAGGCCCATTTTCAGGGTATAAATGCTGACACTGAATATTTAACAATCAGCCAATAGGAACTGATTCCAGTATACCCCTGGATATCTATTGATAATTACCATATTTAAAGTTAAAATGTCTTATATTATGATAAAAGTACTTTTGACTCCCAAGGAGTCTTTGGACCACACTTTGAGAACCACTGGTGGTAGTAGTATATGGCATGAAACAAAAGTACTGCAAGAGATAGTGTAAGGCGTTTTAATACCATAGAACAATCCTTAATGTAGGATATACTAATAGCATTACAAAGCTAATTTTATGCTGATGAATCTGATTTTTTAGAAAGTATACCTAAAGAGAAAGAGGCTTTTATTTTATTTAAGCATAGTTAATTTATAGTCTTTGAGACCTTGCTCTTAAGAGATGTGTTTGTGAACTATAGCATTTGTGGGGCTTTAGGGGGAGGTGGGTAGGTAGAAGTTGGGGAGATCTATTCATATTTGGAACTCTGGTGTGGAAACTCCCTCTACTGATTGTCAACTTATCTATAAATTATAGTCATAGGGTATTGCCAAGGAGACACTGAGAAGTTGTTCCCTGCCATTGGTCAGGACTTGAACCCCTCAGGTCTTTCCAACTCATAGACCAGCTTTCTATCCATTACATCCTGCTGTGGCTCCATAGCCAATCTTAGTTTCTGAAGTGCTTGCTGTGTTGCCACTTTGATGATGAAATTGTACCCATGCTTGCTTCATGGTTACAGGAACTAGACTAGAGCATATGAAATAAGGTGGAAAATTTAGTCTCATTAATAAGTAGCTAAATGAGAATTAAAGGTAGAATATCTAAATGTGGGGAGGGGTGTTTTTCATTCAGAAATTATGCCAACTACCTTTAGGCAATTGTATTAGCTACTAATGAATTTATTACTTTCAAATCAAGACCTTGGAGTTCCAATTACAACATTGTCCTAAATTTCTTGTAGACTTTTAGTTGATTTTCCTTCTGGTTTTCAAATTAAAAGACAAGTTTGAAAGAAAAATATAGAAAGAAAGCTTCATAAAAGGAAGACCTACTTGAGTTATACAATAGAGACATACAACTGATGATCCAGTATTTTACATTAAATCATGTCTTAAGTGGTATAGAATTTTTATTAAATTGGAATGATTTAGCACCCATTTTCAAATCTTGCATAGACAGAGAAACCAAATTGCTATTTTATGATAAAATTCTTCTTTCCTATCCCAAGAAGTACATTGTAATTTGTGTTCTCTACATAAAGAGAAAGTGAAAACAATTTAAGAGTTAACTTTACATTTTTCCTTTTATAAGAACTTCATTTCAGTAGTAGGTATATAGGGACAAGAGAATAGTTAAACCAAGAGGACCCAGATGCCCCTAATTCTAGATACATGTTCTGAATAACATGTAAAAATTCATATCTAAAGTGAAGACCGATAGACCTTTAAAAGCAATTTTGCTTCACAAAAGAATTTAATGTCAGATTATTTTAAATAAACTCCCTGAAGCAGTTTGATCACTTATTTTTGTGGTACGTAGATTTATACACATCTGCTTCTGAAATATAACCACTGTGAATCAAAGCTGGTAAGGAGAGAGTTTTATGGAGATGCCTGCTTAAACTCACCACTGACAATTTTCAAAATTTAGTTTTCAGCAAAGAATTAGAAATTCCTGATCTTTTCTCCTTGTTTTCTCAGTTTGATTGTTTGCTATAATAATTATTTCCTGTTATTAGAGACAGAACTGTAAAAATATGCAAGCGTATTAATTTACTAAAATTAGAAGTTGAAGGGTGTAAGGCAGGAAGTTTTTGGATAGCTCTGAATCTGCATATGTCTTGTAAAGTGTGAGTTCAATTAGGTATGTACAAATAGTGGTAGTCAACAATCCTGCTGTGTTAGACTGCATGGGTCTGAAGAGGTAGGTACATGCTCTGATTGTCAGGATGCTCAGTCTTAACCTAGCTTAATGAGATCGTAGGGTTTTTAGGAGTAGGGATAATTGGGAATTCTTAGGGTTAGCCAGTAATTTTGTGAGAAAGTTCAGATCTCTTGGAATCTTTGCTGTGTATATCTTGTAAAATGGGGCTTTAGAGAGGGCAGTTCAAGTAGCGGTAGTTGTAGTAACTGTATGACTACTACTTGTATTGTGTATGGATCTGGACAAGCTCATACAAACAATTCTGACCAAGAGGTTTGGCTTTAAAAGCTACTTGATCATATAGTCAGGCTTAGTGAAAGCTTCCTAACAAGTTAGTCTCCTGAGACACTGAAGTGTAGTAGAAACCTAACAATTAGGGACACACCAAAAATCTATTTAATATTAGCCCCATATTCTAATAATTCAGCCTGTAGCATTGACTTATATACACTTTTTAGGGTTCATGGAATATGATAAAGGTTAGGGATGAATTCTGAAAGGGGAGGAGGGTCACTCGATATGGTAAAAGCATTTAGAATTCTCCAGTAAATTCTCGTGTTAAAATTTAGATTCTTAAACAATTTTAAAGACTTAAAAATTGTTTTTATAAAATAGTTATTTGCACTTTACCTGCTGGCTTTTCCATTTGGTAGATAACATTCTGAACTCCAGCAGAGTTTTATAATCCCCACGTGCTTAAATATACTAAATGTTCTTTTTCCATTAAGGTTAATGTTCGTGAAGAAATTGAAGAGTTTTTTCCAAGAATGTGGAAGATAAATCAAGATAAAAGAAGGCTAATGAAAAGTATTAAAGATCAGAAAATTAAAATTGAATGGGGGAAAAAATTGAACAGAAGATTGGTCAGATAGAAGCACTTGAATATTTTTTAAGGCTATTATGAATTGTTTGAATTGGGGAAGAATACACGAAGTATGAAAAAGGAAAAACTCAATGAAGAATGAAGAAAAGTAGAAAGCACGAGTGAAGTAGAATTAAAAGAATCTGGAAGAATGAATGGGTCCTAGGTTAAGTAAATGTATGGTTTATGTTCCAGTGTCTGTATGATCAAGTTGTAGATGAATTTGCATGATTGCTTAGTTAATAGAGAATTGGTGATCTGGTTCAAGTAGGGAATTATTTGAGGACAGTATATGCAGTATTAACAATGGGCTATTAATGAGCTGAAATTTTTTTCTGGAGGGTGTTGCCTAACCATTTGTCTTTCAGGAGCAATCAATATAATATAATTACGGTACTTAAATGTTAGGTGTTAGGCATCTGCATGACCACTGCCATTTGTAATACTGTCTTCTTTGTTAGGAGTCTCGCTCTCAGTCAAAATCTCCAGCGGGGAGTCCTGCTCGTGTAAAATCGGAGAGCAGGTCAGGATCTCGTAGTCCATCAAGGGCTTCTAAACATTCCGAATCCCACTCTCGATCAAGATCAAAATCCAGGTAAGTGTATTAGACATTTTACTCAAGGTAGTATCCTTGTTTTTTATTTTTTTGTACTTTCAAGGCAAGAATGCTTTTTTGACTAATTTCAATTCAGTTGACTAGTTCTAATTCAGTTCTAGTCAGGATAATTTCCTTGATTTTTATTTTTCTGTGCCTCAAGGGCAAGAATGTTTTTTGACTAATCTTATATCTGTTAACTAATTCTAATTCAATTGTATTCAAGGTAGTTCTCTTGATTTTTTCCTTTTTTTTTTTTTTTTTGTACTTACCAGGGCAAGAATATTTTTTGACTAATTTTAATTCAGTAACTAATTCTGATTCAGTTGTACTCAGTAATTTCCTTGATTTTTGTTGATTTTTATCTTATTTTTTGTACCTCAAGGGCAAGAATGTTTTTGTTTTTTTACTAATTTTAATTCAATGAACTAATTCTAATTCAGTTGTGTTCAAGGTAGTTTTCTTGATTTTTTTTGTTGTTGTCTTTGTACTTTAAGGGCAAAAAAATTTTTTGATTAATTCTAATTCAGCTCTACTCTAGGTCATTTTCTTGATTTTTCTTGATTTTATTTTTTTTTTTATTTCAAGGGCAATAATTTTTTTATTAATTTTAATTCATTTGTGCTCAAGGTAGTTTTCTTGATTTTTCTTGATTTTATTTTTTTATTTCAAGGGCAAGAATGTTTTTTGACTAATTTTAATTCTAATTCATTGTACTCAAAATAGTTTTCTTGATTTTTCTTGATTTTATTTTTTTTATTTCAAGGGCAGGAATGTTTTTTGACTAATTTTAATTCAATTGACTAATTCTAATTCAATTGTAGTCAGTAGTTTTCTTGATTTTTGTTCATTTTATTTTTTATTTCAAGGGCAGGAATGTTTTTTGACTAATTCTAATTCAGTTGTACTCAAAGTAGTTTCCTTGATTTTTTTTTTTTCCTTCAGGGGCAAGAATGATTTTTGACTAATTCTAATTCAATTGTATGAAGCCTCAAACTGTTATCAAATTGAACATTTTAAAAGTGGGTATAGTTGCCATATAAATAACAGCCTTAATAATGACCTTGCTTAATTAATATGAGATTGTTGGTGAAAGGAGAACACTTATTTATCTTTATAAAGTGGTAGCAGAGTGGTTGACTGGAATTAAATAACCTTAATATGTTTGACCTACACTCCTTAAATATTTTATGTGATTTTGAATTTCTCATTCATGCAACAAATATCTAGGAAGCTTCTGTTGGCTACAAAAGAGAAACTGTTGTGATGTTAGGGCACTTGTGTAGTCTCGGCTCTTGGAAAAAGCTAAGACTGGCAGATCTCTTGAGTTCAGAAGTTTTAAGTTTTGAGCTGAGAGGTGGACAGTGTTCACCAGATTACCTGAGGGACAAACTGACATGTGTTGGAAGTGTAGCAGGTAAAAGATCCAAGGAAAAGTTAGTCTTCCTTTTTTTTTTTTTTAAACAAACAAAAAACAGAGCACTGTGCATGCTAATTTGAATGTGTTCAGTTTTTGAAAATGAAGTAAGTTTTCCATTTTTCCAATTTCTTGTTTTAGGAAGTTGCAGCTTCCACCAATTACCAAGATAGGATTTAAAATGTTTGACTAAAATCCAAAAAGAAAAGTTTGTAGAGGAACCTCTGCTGAGAATCATGACTCATGTCCGTGATTCCAACTACCATGGCAGTTGAAACTGATGGATTGATTGAGCTCTAGAATTCTGAGTTGTTGTCTGAGTTGACTATTTAAGTCTGACATTAGTACTGCAAGCCCTCAGTTCTGAGGGGTTACCAGGTTTTCTGAAGAGAAGAGGAAACTTTCCCAAGTTGGAAATGGAGCAAGTCAAAACTAATGCCAATCAGTAGTAGGATTGACTTATAAAAAACACCTTGGTGTCCTGCTGGGAAAAGACCACATCTTTAATAGAGAGGCCTGCTATAAACTCATCAGCAGAGGGAAAATATGATAGTAGAAGTGGTGATTGAGAAAACTTATAACACCATACATTTAGAGCTGTAACAGACTCCAGAAACCATGTCATTTTACTGATAAAGTAACTAAGATGCAGGGAGTTTGTATTTGTCCGGTGTCATGCAAGTAGTAAACATCAGAGACAGGATTTGAATCCAAGTCCTCAGATTCTATGGGTATCAGCAGAAGGAGAATCTTTCTCTAATAAATCAAAGATCAGACACAGTAGTAGGATATTTTCAGTGATAGTAGATGTAGTATAAGAGAGGAATAGCTTTCTGAAGTACTTGATGAGAAAAGGTGGTCATTCATTGAGAGAGGAGAAAATAACAGATGGTTATAACAGATGCCTATTTGCTGCATTGGTAACATATGGAAAAGTAAAAAAGAACTAGCCAGAGGCCACTGGTATATAGATTGGATCTTCTCCAGAGGACATAGAGCAAGGGATGTGAACCGTACAAGATCGGGCATGAGTAAGTGGCCTGGGATCTGCATTGATGGAGAAAAGACTGACCCTACAAAATGACAGTTGTTAAAGAAGAGCTAGATCAGTGCTCTCCTCAAGGAACTTTGTATTTGAAATTAATTCACTTTCAGAAGTTCCTTATTTTAAATAACACAATTCAGTCCTTTTTTAATGTAATATATAATGGGGACCTGAAATTATAGAAACATAAGCCAGGAATCAGGTTTTTTTTCTCTCTCTCTCCCCCCCTAATTCTAATAATGGATATGATTCTAAAGAAAAGCTTTTAAGTTAGAGAGAAAATTAATTGGAGCACCTATTTTTATGGAAACTCATTCTGGCAGGCTTTCTTTTATAACAAATTCTAAGTTGTGCAAAATGTTTATCTTGTGGTCTTCCCTCTTCCCTTTTCCTATCAAGTGCTTGATACAGTTTTGAAACAATTCCATCTCTTCTTTTCTATGCAAACTAAAGATGCAGCCTATTTGAATTCATCCAAGAAATTAATTTAAAATATCTGCTTAAGAAAAATATGTTTTTGGTAAAAATATGTATTCTAAAACTGGTTGGAATTAACCACTGGGTACTGCCTCCTTCTAGCTATACAGATAGTAATGATTCCATTCTTTTACACGTAAAGATTTGATATAAGAACACAAACTAGAATTCAAGTAGTTGCATTTAAAAGAAGTCTTTTATTTTACAATCAAAATAATTTCCAATAAAGACCATGATAGAGTACTTATAGAATATTGAAAAGATTGGTGTCTAGAGAGGATAGACAGCTGTGTCACCACTTTTCCCCATATGTAAGAATCTGGGGTGTATCTTTTTTTCTTCCCTTTTTCCCCCCTTTTATTTTGAGTTCAAAGTAAGGACAGAAAGTGGACAGGGAAACCATAAAATTGGATTTTGGAAGCTAAATTTTTCCGTACAAGTCCTGTTACCTTAACTAAGATGACAATTCACACACACGCACGCACGCACGCACGTACGTTTGTTGGGGGCTAGAATCTGAAGTGAGCAGTTATTTTACATAGCTGTCATGAAACTGTGGGATTCAAAGTTAGAAGGGACCTTAGAGATAATTTAGTAGAACCCTCTTCTCCTTCTGTCTCTCTCAGGACTATGTGAGTCAAAGTGGTTTATTAGAAAGAGCTCCAGAGTAGGAATCAGGCAACTTGTCCCTAACTGGCCATATGACTGAATTTTCTAGACCTCAAAACTTTTTCCATAGCTGTACATTTTATATGAGCAATCTTTCCTTGAAGACCATAAGCTGAAGTGATCCTTTGGGATCCAACCCTTAATCTTATACTCCTGTAGCATTTAGTCTCCAAAATATAATCCATTAGTTATGTCTTGTCTCTTGTTTAATATGGTGATGTTCAACCATCTTGATTATAAAGGACCAAATAATGATCTATTTCTAAACTCTGCTCAGTACGTATTGCAGTGTAAAAATGCACAATCTTCCACTCACTGTGTACTCTGAATCATAGACTTCTCTAGCTTGATGGGGACCTTCCGATCCAATACTCTGAGGGAGTTGTCTGATGTCCTAATAATAAACAAGCTGCAGAGCCAGGTTGGAGGTAGGATTTTAAAGGGTAAAGATTGGCTAGGAGGCAATTGTAGGTGTGATGAATGGCAGGGGCTGTCTTCTACCCTCCTCATTAGAAATTGCCATTTCCTAATTCCTTTAGCTAATTTATCCTCCATTTCCTGACTTGTGTTGGATACTCCTTCCATTATACCATATTCCTGGCAAGTCAGGTTTTAGCCACAGTATCCTAAAAGGCCACAAGATGGAGATAGAATATAAACAGTTTCTGGGTGCTTGATGCCTGTTGTCCATCTCCCCACCCCCCACCCCCCCCTTGCTAAGGGAACTAGGAATGGTCTAGGACAGATTTGTCTCTAAACATTTATATGTCCTCAACTTGTCCTTTATGCTCCTCTTTCCATTTTTCTTCACTACCAAAATGCTGATAAATATAACATTTTAATTTTTTTTATTCTTTACAGCTTTTTTCATTTCACCTTCATTTCCAAATATATCCTTTTCCCACCTCCTACCCAAGGAGCCTTCCCTTACAACCAAAAAGAAAAAACTTTAGCAGAACTCACTAGCATGTCTGAGGATAATGTGGTGTTACACCTCCATAGTACCCATCCTTTTCATGGGAGAAAGCTGCAGGTTGCCTCAGGAATAAGCTTGCTCATTGGTACAGCCTCTGATGTATTTTTGTTATTTTCTCAAAATTATTTATAATCTTTGTGCTTCTTGTGTGAATAGTTTCACATTCTTGGCCTTGCACCAACCTATTTCAGTTTTATCCCAATGATGCTGCTTTTAATATTCCTAATTTCTTAAATCACAGGCATCTTTCACTACAATTATATCAATTAATAGGTGTCTCCTTCGTTTCCAGTTCTTTACTACTACAAAAAATGCTGCAGCTAAGGACTTTACTGTTCTTATTTTCTATTGAGGAGGATCTTCATGTTTAAGTGCTTTCTTTGTCCCTGGACTGGGAACACAAAAACAAAATGTCCCTGTCTTCAGGGACGTTTCTATAAGTAGATACAAAGTGATTTTTGGTGGGAGAGAGCCCTGACAACTTGGGTAGCCAGAAAAAAAAATCCTCTTGGAAGAGGTAACACTTGATCATGAGTCTTTAAGGAAGTCAGAAGTTTTAGGAATTAGAGGTGGACAGTTTGAAGGCACAGAAATGAGTGAAGAGTAACCTCAGGAAAGGTACACAGACATGTGAAATGTAGAAGGAATATGAAGAAGACCATTTGGGCTAGAACATAGAGAGTTTGGGGGAGTTGGTGCTAGAAAATATTTTTTAAAGTGCTTGGTGACAGATGATGAAAGACTTTTGAGTGTCTGAGGACTAGAATAGGCAAAAGGAGCTGGGAGGCTTTAGGTATATCAGTCTGATTGTTATGGAGATGATGGCTTAGAGAAGGGACAGCTGAGGAGATTTGGCCCTCCACCTTTCAGAGCACCTGATAAAACTCCCTATAGTTTTCAGGATGGGGTAATAAATGAGGCCTAGTGTTAAGTAACTTAACAGTCAGTCAAACTGGGTGGCCAGTGGTCAAAACCAATATACCATGGGCCTATGCTTCTTCCTCTTAGACCTGTAGAAGAAAGGAGGGCAGATCACAGTGGCAAAGGAAAGGCAAAGAGAAGAAAGAGGTGGAAATTATTTAAATCTTAGATACTTAATGCTGCTACTCCAGAGGAATGCAGAATGGGATCCTTGCCTTTAGGGCATATATGCTAAGGCTCAGAAAAGAATCATGCTTATCAAGTAGTCATTGCACATAAAGGCAATACATAGTAGGCACCTAGACTGTGAGGCACCAACTGAATGCTGTAAGATTCAAAAAAGCAAATCAAAGATGACACCAGTATATTCAGAGAAGGAAAATGGAAGATGAATTGGACTTCAGAGTGGTTATTATTTAGGTAGGTGACAATGAGGGAATTACTGGGACACCAAAGGAATGGAAATAGGTATGGCATGTTTATGAAGCCAGGCTGTGGGTCCATGTAGGAGAGTCGTGGGAAATAAATTTCTTTTCTCATCTTTGGCTCAGTCACCTTCACCTTAAGATCCCTTATTCCTAAATGTAGTAGACGTCATATTTCAACTCAAAGCAAAAGTTTTCACATTTCTTCCCCTGCATCTAATTCATTTTGGAAAATAACTTTCCCAAAAAACTAAATTAAAAGTTGTATAATTCAAATATACATGATTTAAATTAGCTTTGAAATAAGATGGATGTCAGTACATAAAATTGATAATACATTAGCCTCACATGCCAGTGTGATAGTGATGATATGTTAGAATAGAGTCAGCACCAATAGAAGATAGAGTTCTGTTGCTATGGGTGAATTTTCCATTTTTCTGAAGATTCTTTATTGTTGCCTAATTTTTCTCAAGCTCTATCTTACTGTCAGCACATGGTGGTTCTTGAATAAAAAAAGACAAAGAATGTGCAAAGCACACTTCATTTCTGTCATGAGACAGCAATTTCAAAAGGATGTACTTAAAGAATATTCCTTTTTTTTACTAAAATATGTAAATAAATTATAATAATTAATTTCTTTTCCATCCATGCTATTTTATCATCAGTGAGACTGGAAGTAATGATGGCTTCTCAGTGATCTTTTGAGCAGTATCACAAAATTACTTATCTCCATTAAAAAATACAATTCTGATCTAACTTCTAGTTCAAAATAAATGCAGAAATTTGGTTTTTATTTTGTACTTTGCACTTAAGGAATTTTCAAGGTCATGTTGAGGTAGATACTTTATACTCTTTCTCACCAAACTTATTTTTTTTTAAAGGTCGAGGTCAAGGAGACATTCTCATAGACGCTACACTCGATCCAGGTCCCACTCTCATTCTCATAGGAGACGATCACGAAGTAGGTCGTACACACCAGAGTATCGTCGTCGAAGGAGCCGAAGTCATTCTCCCATGTCTAACCGAAGAAGACATACAGGCAGCAGAGTATGTGATCTAGAAATAATTTAATTCAGATTAATAATCTGCTTTTCTTGTACAGATTTTTATGGTTGGGGAACAAGAGCATTGTTTGGTTTCCTACATAGGACAGTTAGGATTTTAGGATTTAGAGCTGGAAGAGACCTTAGATTAGAGATGGTTTTGTCAGTTCCCCACCTTTTTTCAGATTAGGAGACCAAGGGCAGGGAGATGGGGGGGGGGGGGGACTTGTATTGAATTAATCATTAGTAGTAGTTTTGCAGAGGTAGTGATCATCCTTATAAGCATAATGTTCCTTAAGGAAACATGTTTGATCTATCCCTAAGGAATATTATGCTTATAAGTGGAAAGAGAGTGCATTAGACCAGGAATTAGGATTTCTGGTGTTTTCCCCTGCAGTTTTCCTATTAACTTGGTGGGTGATTTTCTGGTCCAGTGGCTTAAACTAGAGATCTCAAGTAGATAATCTAAAGTACTTTTCACTGCTAATATTATAATTTAAATAAACTCTCATAAGTCCTCCTAGAATTTGCTAACGATTTCTAGCTCACCACCAGAGGGCCTCTATAAACAGTGAGCTTTCTCTTCTTTCTGCTCAGACCAGGGCATGGAAGATTATATTTTGGATCTAGGACCTTGCCCCCTGCAAATAGGAGACAGACAGATTAGTTCTAATAGTATAGGAAAACTGTCATCATTCCTAATACATATTTTGGAGTTAGCCTTCTATAGGATATATTGTATGAAGTGTCAAATAGACAGTGAGACTTTCTTCCTTGAAGGAGTTATAATGCAAATGAATACAATGTGATATGCACAGTGAGATATATGGTTTATACAAGGATTTAGCTACTCTGGGGAAAATAAGGGGAAAATCTGTGATTCTCCTCTTCTCTACCCTCCTGCCCCCCATGCTCCTATAGATGTAAGCCCCTCAATTTTAGTATAGTTATTTCCACCAGATATTCAACTTTGACATAAAAATATAAATGTGCCGATTCTTTTCCCTAAATTACTCTTCACAAAAAAAAAATTTTTTTTAAGACAAATAGGATCTGTGAAGTGGAACAAATCTTGATACTGTACTATATATGTCTGTAAATAGAGGCATATAGAGTTTTCTTTAACTCAATTTACATTTCAAGAAATATGTTTTGAGGTTCAAATGAGTGAATGTATATGACACCCTATTGTAAATTATGGAAGACTGGTGCATTCTAGGCAAAGTGGTTTAAGAATAATTAATTCGAGAATACATTTTGAATAACACCTTTATTTTTTTAGGCTAATCCAGACCCCAACACATGTCTTGGAGTGTTTGGTCTCAGTTTATATACAACAGAGAGAGATCTTCGGGAAGTATTTTCCCGTTATGGACCCTTGAGTGGTGTCAATGTGGTTTATGATCAGCGAACTGGACGATCCCGAGGATTTGCTTTTGTTTATTTTGAGCGAATAGATGATTCAAAAGAGGTAAGTTTTCTGTTTCTGTACTTAATATCAATAATATTTGGGGATTGCAAAAGGAGTTTGAAAGTTGTGAAAAATGAATATACTGGAAAGTGGTGATTATACTTTTAAAGTCATTTGCCAACCGTTTTACTTTACATATATATATATATATATCAACATATTTAAGTAGTTACAAATAAAATTAGTAACATAATCTTTATCTATAGCAAGTTATAGTTCTAAAAGCAGTTCAATAATACATTTAGATAATATCAAATAAATATAGTCTCAGGCATAACTGTAATGTTCTTTCCACTATATATATATATATATAGTGCTGAAGATTGGTATTATCAGTCATAAAAAATAAAATCAATATGCGGACAAATATATATTTTAGCAACTAAAATTGTCTTGCAATTTAACTGCTACAATAATTAAAGCAGATTGATTCAAAGGAAAATGCAGTATTGACATAGGCACATCGCCTCTGTGCTCTCTGAAGAGTATAATAGCCAGGAACTATCCCTTTGAATAAATTCCCAAATGAAGGATTGTTGGGTGAAATGGTCATTGAGTAATTTTAAGAATAATCGGTCATTTGACTTCTATATATGGCCCATTTAAGGAATGCCATATTGATGCCTCTCCTGCATTTCATGAGAATATGAGAATTTTAATTAAGTTGAAAAATGATAAAAGCCTTTTGAGAACAGATCATAAATTATTTGAAACTGTTTTTTAAGCTAAAATTCACTTTGATTCCCGCTAATTTGCATACTTTCTTTGTCTGAAAATACTAATATCATACTCTTTTTAAGTGTAATAAGTTCCTTATAATGTAGAAAACATTGACTTATTAAAAGCTGGTTTGGGGTAGTAAATTGAGTTTAGAGGTAAAAAATGCATGTTTATTTTTAGGTGCTTAAAGAGTTAAGAATAAGATAAGCATCACATCTCTGCCTCTAAATCATAGACAGGCATTGGTTGTAAGGTTTAAAGACTGATACCTGGTGTCAGTTCCCACTCTGTGTTAGAAGTGGTGGGGGGGCTCTTTCTCTATGGACCCAGGAACAGCCCATGAAAAGCAGATGTGATTGTTACTGTCATGTTCTCTTTTCTTCTAACCTGGCTCATGTGGAAAGCTTTTTCACTAGGACTGTCTTCTGTTCAGTAGTATTGCAACCTATAGGAAACCTGGTTTTGTGCAGTGAGACTGGTAGGAAGATAGAAAAAGAGGGTACAGAGTGACTACTGGTTTAATTATTTGCTTTAGACCCCACCTCAATTAATGAAAATCATTTTTATGAGTTTATTTCTGCAATAGTATTGAACAGAATCTTCAGATATCAATTCCTTTTTGAGTATATTGTAACAGACCTCATTTCTTTTCATTTTGCATTCTGTATGGGCCCTTTTTCTCCCTGCTGTGACTTTGGCTTAGTATCGGTTCTAATTTGTGTTATTTAAAATAATCCTAAATTCTATTTATCAATGAATAAGGAATACATTGTCTATACAGTGCATCTAGTAGGTCAAGACACAGGTTTTCTCCAGAGGCACTCTAAATAATTTATTTGAAAAAATAGCCAGACAAAAACAATGGTTACAGGGGACAGTACCAGAAAAACACTATTTTTAATAGGCATTTAGTTGACTTTAATAATGTAGTGTCTTTGTGTCTGTCAGGTGTTTAAATGGATTAATAATATTTTTATTATGCCAGTACACAATTCTGTTAAGATTGTTAACAAGGAAGCCAATTGTTGTAGTTCCTAGAAAGGAAACTTTATCCTACTTGTTCATTGAGGTGGAGTGTGGCAAGCACTCTCTCGTTTCCAATGTGATCCCTGGAAAAGTGCTGATGTGAGGTGAGCTTAGGGTGTTTTCAGGCTTGTTCGAGATTGTAAAGAATCTTCTGTTTCCTAGTTCTGGAGAGTTGAGATTTTTGTTTACAACTTGCAGTGGAAAAACCAACTGGGCTTGAAGTTAGCTGTTGTCTTTTACACTAATTCTCATTTAAATTGTGTTGGTTCTTCCCATATTTGAAATGGGCTTACGATTGAATGAAACTAGAAATGTGTTGGATTCATATCGGTTGTCAGAAAAATTAGGGCTAGTTAGATGGTGGTGTATAATTCTTTCTTAAACAGAATTTGAGGTAGGAGATTCTTCAAGTTGCATTTTTTGCAGTTTATTATATATATATATATATATATGTAAATATATAGATATATAGATATAGATTGGAAACCATTTTGCAAAGAAACAATGGGATGGGGTGGAGATGGCTAATAATGACGATGGGGCACAATTTTGGTCAGTGTAATTTGGATACAAACCAGTAACTTGGGTTTAAAATTTAACATTTGCAACAATATTCCATGTTTTATGTTAGACAGGTTTTTAAAGTAAATAAATGATCAAGATGGCCAAGACTATTACAGAGAAAAAGGCAAATTTTCACAAACCAGTGAAACAGTAATAGTTGCCTTTTAAAAACATTTTTCAAAACAGAAGTTACTGGGTCTTATTTAATAGTGAGTCACAGTTAAAGCTTACCCCATTGAAAGAAGGCTTTTTAAACATTATTTATGGGAGTGGTTATATTTGACATAAAACTTAAGGTAAAGCGTACTCTATCCCGTAGTGTTATTCTATCCGGTAGTGTATCTTTCCAGAACTGACTGCCTGAATACCCACACTGTATATATAGGCCGCGGCCATCCCTTAAGAGAGTGTTGGTTGTTGGGATCCCGTCCTTCCCCCCATCCCCAAAGGTTGTGAGGCCACTCCGCCAGGGGGCAGCATCGGCTAAGGCAAAGGGGCTGGTAGCCGAGCGGCAATCCGGTGACATCGGGCCATGGAAGAACTATGAGTTTGTGGTGCTGGGGCCTCCGTTTTTATTAAATAATATGTTTTGCTTCGTGCTTCTTTGATCCTTCTAGAGAGTTTCTGAAAAGCAGCTGCCGCCCTGCTCGCTTAGCCCAAACCGCCATGAGTTTCCAGCATCATGGCGGCTGCCGGGGTGCCGCCCCGTTGTCTCCTTGCAGCCCTGGGTTTGGCGGCTTACGCAACTCGCTGTACGTGGGGACGTATGCGTGCCATCACGTGCCACCGTGCTGTGATTACGTGCCTCCTTACGTTTCTCTGCACGTAAGCCGTATGTAAACACGCGTAAGGCCGTGCGTCACCAAGCGCCATGAGCGCCATCATGGCGACAACCACGGTCGCCATGCTGTGTTTTTTTCCTGCTGCCTTGCAGTGCCGCCTAGTAGCCACTAGTGGGCACCCTCCCTAGTGGCTGCTCCACCAAGTGCCGGGGCATTGAGCGGTCTGGCGCGCCAGAGGTCGCTCTTGCCACAGGAATGGGAGTGTGTTCTGGCAGCCGCCATGAGCGGACCCACAGAGGGAGGCTGGGCCAGGCTGCTAGAGCCCCCTAACATGGCGGCAGGAAGAGCCGGGGCCGGAGCTTCCTTTAAAAGCGATTCATTTCAAAGTGTATTTGGTTCCCAAAAAGGGTCCGCCTGACGTATCGCGGCGGCGGCTGTCGGCTAGGGTCCAGGGCAAGGTTCGCCGCAGCCGCTGCCCGGAGCCCGGGCCCCACTCGGGCCTCGGTCTCAGCTAGAGCAGAGTGTGCCCAGACCGTAATGGAGCCCTATTAATAATGGGGAGACGGAGGCTGGACTCCTGAGGGACGGGCAGCCCATGAGAAGGGGCGCTTGGCCCTTTGGCCTCCAGGGGGCAGGCGACTGGTGATGGGGGGAGGGGCCTTCGTCCCCTTCCTAGAGCGGCTAGTTAGGTAAGATGGAATTTGAATTGTTGAGATAATGAGTGTGGACACCGCCTCGGGCCCAGGAAGGCTAGTGGAGCTTGGGGTGCCCATCTGTACCGGGGGCCCTGACTTGTGGCAGCGTCCCCTCTCTTCCAGCATGTGCAAGCTAGGGAGACCCTGACCCAAACAACAGTGCCTGAAAGTGAAGTTCGAAAACGCACAACTCTGCCCTTTTTTCTATTGTAGGCTATGGAGAGGGCAAATGGAATGGAATTGGATGGCAGAAGGATCCGTGTGGATTACTCCATCACTAAGAGAGCACACACCCCCACACCGGGCATCTACATGGGGAGACCTACTCAGTAAGCCCCTGGAAGGAGGGGGCCAAGGCAGGGGCGGGTGGCCACACACATACTGGGTTTCCTGGGAAGTAGAACATGTTATAAAGAAGAGTAGAAAAGGATCTGCTCTGCTCAGAATTTTTCTCACTGGTTTTTTTTTTGTTGCAATACCATGGAAAGCATTTTTGAGAAGCAGCATTTTTAGCCAATAGCAACTCTTATCTTTCGAGCCACTGTTTTCAGATTTCTTTTTCTCTCCTATTAAAGTGGCCTTCCAAAGAAAGATGTCATGAAATTTTCATCATACTGCTTGGAATTGAATTTCAATTTTTGAATATATATAATTGAGGAAATAAAAGAGGAAGTGTGGTATAGTGGACAGTGAAATGAATGGAAAGCAAAGGATTCTGAGCAATTGAATTCAAAGATCTCCCACTTTAACTTTGTGACCCTAAGCAAATAAATCACTTAACCTCTTGATGTCTCCCTAATGATTAAATTGCTGTGCAGATGCAGATCTGCATTTTAAGAGTTTGACTAGGATGCTTCTCCCTACCAATGAAATCATAGATATGGTTCCCCTCCAAAAAAAAAAAAAATGATGGAGCTGTAAGACCACTTTTAGCCTCTGAGGAGTCTCAGGTTTGGTGCTAGCAGGCAAGCAGAGTATTTTAAAATTTCAGGAATGTTTATTTGGTTTGGAAAAATTGGAATCCTTGTGAGCAGCTGGGAATAGTAACTGTAGAGGGTATGTTGAAGAAATCCCCAAAGTGAGGGAGAAATGAGATTTTTAAGTTTTTTGATTGGATTTTCCCTTCATTGTAGCATTTAAGTGTTCAAAAATGAACTGAGAAAATATGTATTCATGAAAATGAACTTTCTTTTTATTCTGTCAATAGTAGTGGAGGAGGTGGTGGCGGTGGTGGCGGTGGAGGTGGCGGAGGTGGTGGCAGACGTCGTGACTCTTATTACGATCGAGGATATGATCGAGGATATGACAGATATGAAGAATATGATTACCGGTACAGGTAACAGTTTTTATTTGTGTTGAGTATTTAATTTAGTACATACGTGTGCTTGTTCTGCTTTAGCTTTTACGCATTCTGTACATTTAAAATAGAAGCTTCGCATTTAGAAATACATTTTTCAAAAAGCTTCCCATAGATTAGTGTTTTATTAGAGCCCTGTGAAGTTCTGTGTTCCCGCTTTATAGCAAAAGGTTTGGTTGAACTTAGTAGGTAGACAGATTTCTTCCTTTCAAAATGAATATATGCCTATAACAAAAGAGTGAGAATCCTGATTCACATTTTTAGGAAACTTCACGGATTTTTCTTAACAAAGTTTCTAATTATATGTACAAGTTCTTCACAGTTGGGAGTAGTGGTTCACTTCCTGGCATCCCTCTGCAAACTGTTAATTTAATCCTGTCCCCTGTTTCAAGGTTAGGCTTACATATGAATGTAAGGGTACATTACTCAGTTGCCATTTAATTCAAGTTAACTTCATCCATATTAACTCATACTTGGAAATTTAAGTACTTAATAGTTAACTTAGGCTTTTCATATACCTTGACTGGTAACTTCCATTGCAGTATGCTGAGTAAATACTGTGTTTCCCCGTTTCACACTGGGTTTATTCTCATACTAAATAGCCTTTATTTACTCACCTAAGAAACTAGTTTTCTCATAACATGCCATGTAAAGCTTTACATGTCCAGTTTTTATTTTTGTAATGCATCTTTTTTCAATCATTTAAATAGACAATCCCTTAAAATGTACCAAGACAAAAACATTTCTAGAAGTAAGTAAATGATTAGCAATAATCTTAGCTGAGGTTTCATAATCTAGGAATTGATATCCTGGTTCTACTTCATATAATTTGCCATACTATTCTGAAAAAGTCCCTTGGGAGAAGAGTTATCTTCCACCTATTTCATAGATGGATTTATGATTATTTTTCAGACAGTTGGGAATGCAGTAAATAATCATTCAATTTTCTTACAGAAGAAGATCACCTTCTCCGTATTACAGTCGATATAGATCACGGTCAAGATCCCGTTCCTATAGCCCAAGTATGTACACTTCGAATATAAGTTCACTATTTATCATTCTTGTTGCTGAGTACCATTAGTTGTCATTTCTTCTCTTCCCCGCCCCCCCATTTGTTTTTGGCTATAAAATTCTGCATGTGGGTTAGTATGTTCAAAATAATATTACTCAAGTCAATTATAACATTTTTTCCCTTTTCTTTCGCAGGACGCTATTGATGAATTGAACGGTTGCTATTGAGGAGTTGGATTTTTAAAATTCTGGATTTCTCCAACCTTTTAATCTTCCCCACCTCTCAAGAACCCTTAAAAAAATCTTTGGTTTATTTAGAATCTACACTTTTTAAGTTGATATATTGCTGTTTTCACCCCTTTATTATACTCTGGAAGATATAATTGTTGTAGTTTTGAGTAGTCGAACATCTTAAACAAAACTTAAAGGAAACCCCAGTGTTAATACATTTTGTAAATCCTTTTTTGTTTTTACAAAAAAAAAAAAAATTTAACTCCTGTCTTAACCAAATGAGGAAAGAAATTGATGTTTTTGAAAAGCCTGTTTTCTGTGAATTGTACACACATTATAACGAAATTTTCATTGACAAATAACTTGGTGTTTGGGGGTGTTTTGTTTGTTTATTTTTGGTTAACTGTTTGCCTGTTTATTTTAAGAAAAATAGTAACCTATCTAAAACTGTTAATGACAAATTTAAATGTGGGGTGGCATGGAACAGTCAAATAGTTGAGTGTAGAAAGTTTGAAGCTGTAGAAGAAAAATGATTCTTGATCATTTCTTTTGAAAGGAATAAAAAATTGAACCCTAAAAATTAGGTCTATGTTTTAGAGATGAAAAGCTTGTGGACTCCTGCACAACATATTGCATTTGAAATACATCTGTTAAACCTTGCAAATTTAATTAAAGTGTGGTTTGTGTGTGTTTTTTTTTTTTAAAAAAAACCTTATTCAGTTTAAATGTTCCCTTAATCAGTGAAGGACAACCCCTATTTATTGAATATAGCAATTTAGTTATATAATTTGCTGTTCATAGAAATTTTGGTATTGGGATAATGGGTTAATAAATAAATAAGCAGGTTATAGTTTACAATCCTTTGAAGTGATATGTGTGGGGGGAATTTACCATAAGTCTGCTCTCATTTCAAATAAAAGTTAATTCCATTGAAATTGTGTCATTTTTTATTCATACACAAATTGGCGATTTGGGGGGAGTAAAAGGCTGGATTGTGTTGCAGTTCTCCTTATCTTCCCCTCCCTTCATTATGTTTCATTTAGTCTGAATTATTTACCCTGGTGGCTAACCCTAAATCTTGGACCTTTCCCTTTTTCTATCTTGTTTTATGGCCTCTGTCTTAGCTAGGTAGAGGAAAGAATAGAGTTCAAGCACCCAGGGCTCTGTCCCACCTTTGGTGACCTTGGGCCAGTCACATGGTCTATGGACCTGTTATTTCCTCATCCTTAAAATTTGGGCCAACAATTGAATTAAAGTGCTTCCAAAGTCTTTTCAAATTCAGACATCTTACAAATTCCATATTCTTTAAGAGCTTTTGTTTTCTCTTTCTCTTCCTACCTTTATTTTACGAAGATGTGGAAATGTGGGCCTTTGTGAGGGGCTTGGAGGAATTCCTGTTGAGATGTAGGAGTTAGATTATTAAAAGTGCCTGAAGGAAGAAATGTTTTTTTAAAAACCAACTAGTTCAGTTCTTTAATGGGGAAGCTCAGGGGTTGTGGTTGGATTTCCCTACTTAACCTCAGGAAACAGACATCAATAAATTGTAGCTATTTACTAAGTGTTTACTGTATGTTAAGAATATTGGGTTTACCCACCTGTTAAATGATGAAGAGAAAAGATGTGATTACATCGCAGAATCCTGAGGGTGAGGTACAGTGATGGGTCAGATAGAGGCGCCTCTGGGTTCATTATACAAGGTAATAGTTTTAGTTTTGTTGCAGAATTTTTTAGGAAATTGATATTAGCCCACCCCTCTCATCATTTCTGCTTAAGACTTCTGGAGTTAACATACCATTAATGAAAACTCGATAATTGGGGCTTCATTATATAAGTATTAAATGCTTCTATATTAATCCCCTAAAATACTTTTTTTACTTGAGATGAAATTAAGAAAAGGGCTTTTTTTTTTTTTTTTAAACCCTTACCTTCCATCTTGGAGTCAATACTGTGTATTGGCTCCAAGGCAGAAGAGTGGTAAGGGTAGGCAATGGGGGTCAAGTGACTTGCCCAGGGTCACACAGCTGGGAAGTGTCTGACACCAGATTTGAACCCAGGACCTCCCGTCTCTAGGCCTGGCTCTCAATCCACTGAGCTACCCAGCTGCCCCCAAGAAAAGGGCTTTTTAAGAGAGATGGTAAATACATTAATGCCTTCCTCTCCTATGAGGTTACTATTAATATTAACCTATAAATGCATGTCAATTATAGAAACTGTCCTATTTGTGATTTTCATTAAGATAAATTTGGCCTATATTGCCAATAAATTGCTGTTTTCTTGGAAGGTATTGTGTAATCTACATGAAATGTTTGGTCTTTAAAAGACGAATGCATTTTAAAGCTTGGCTTCCCCAGTTTCTGCAGCTATATTAACTAATGATTTGATTAGTCCATAACACCAGTTGAAGCAGAGATGGAAGGGACCTTAAAAGCCGTCTGGTCCAACTCCTTTTAGAGACAGATGAGGGAAAAAGTGAAGGCCCAGAGAAGTTGTGACTCTTTCTCCAAGCTTTCTCCTCGGCCCTCTTTTCTCTGGATGTCTTTTCTCAAACTCTTAAAAAGCAGAGCTTGAGCCGCCACCCATCGGTCCAGTCACCAGAGTTCGCCACTCCTGTGGCATTCTCAGTCCTGTCATTTGCCTCTTTGCTTCTGTCCCCTCTCCTGGCAGCAGTCGCCCAAGTGACGGTCCTCGTCACCTCAGATCTGTTCCCCAGCTGGCTGCCATCCGCCCCCTCCCCAACAAATAGGAACTGGTCTGGCGAGCCTTCTTGGCCTGTCCATGGGTATCTTTGCAGATTTCGAGCGAGGCTCTCTGGTCTGCAGTCCGAATGTGCTGTTCTGATTCTTCCCCGCTCCTCACTCGTGTGTCCGGTCACGCTCTCCCCAGACTCTGAAGGTCCGGCTCTAGTAGCGCCGCTTGTGGCGGGATGGCTTCGGGCACGTGAGAGCCCACCGGAGAAGAGGCCTTTCGAATGCCATAAATGTGGAAAATCCCAAAGGCAGAAGCCAATTAAAGGCTCATGAGAAAATTCACACTAGCCAGAAGTCCCTTAAATATCATTAATGAATGTTGGAAATTCGTTAGTTGAGGGAACACTTGGGCCGTTCATGCTTTCCCACCATTGGACAAATAATATAAATGTGAACAGTGTGGAAAAGCTGTGATTTGTGCCCGCCCCAGCGCTCGGGACTAATGATGGGCCTCCTGGGCTGGCTCTGACTTCTTATCACAGGCTTCATGCAGGAGGCTTTCTGGGAGGCTTCAGCAGAGGACGTACCTGATGGGCTCACAAGGTTGATGGTGGCCCTGTTAGAGGGGAGGAAGAAGAGGAAAAGCCCCTGTGGGGCCCCAGAGGTCTCCCCTGACTGCTGAGGGCCACAGCCTTCTCCCTGTCTTGGCTGCATTTAGTCTGTGTTCTCTCCTGACTTTCCTTTCTGTCTGCCCCAATTCACTGCTCATACCAAATACTTCATGGAGATGGACGGTCCAGCCACACACAAGCAATCAGAGTTGGGATTTGAACTCGGGGCCTCTGACATCAGAGCTCAGGGACTTCCCACGATGCAATGCTACATTCATTGCCCATTCCGTTCATAATGAATTCGGTTTGGGGGAGGGAGGATGAAACAAAAGCCTCTGGTAGTCATCTGGGGGCTGTGGCTAAGGTACACTAGTACATTGTTGGTGGAGCTGTGAATGGGCCCCACCATTCTGGAACTACCCCTGGCCATACTAAGCTTATAACCCACCCCAACAAAGAGAAAAAGGAAAAGGACCCGGATGTATGTACAAAAAACTACTTACAGCAGCTCTTCACGGCGGCCAGAAAGTGGAAATTAGTGTGAGTGCTATTGGGGAATGAAATGGCTAAGCCAACTGTGGTATGTAAAGGGAATGGAATATGATTGTGCCATAAGAAATGATCAAAGTTTCTAAAGAGACGAGGACATTTTCTATGAATCAATACAGTTTGAAGTGAGCAGGTCCAGGAGAACAACTTATAAATAATAAGTTAAATAACTTAAATAATGACAACATTGTAGAGAAAAACAACTTCAAAAGACTTTAACTGGTCAATGCCAAGAAAAGCCTAGAGTGCAAATAAAGCCCAAACCCCACCCTTACCCTGAACCTCATGACGGAGAGGGGCTGATCTTAACATTCAGAAATATGTTTCAAAACCTCCATAATCTGGGGACTTGTTTGATTGGACCCTGCATCAGCTACATATTGAGAGCTTTCATTGATTTAGTCAAAGGGAAGTGAGAGGAACCAATGAATAAAGGCTGTTCATTCACTGAGAAATGAAAAGAATTTTTTAAGAAATCAGAATTATTTGGGGCAGTTGGAGATCACACGTTTAAGTGACAATTTACTGTGGATTTTCTTTTAAACTTTTATCAGCAAAAGACTCCTGAATATTCCTATTTTAGTATCCAACTATTGTATCTGCTACTATGGAAGAATCTGAAATTATTATAATGAGCATAATTCGGCAGTTAATTATATTGTTTAATATTTAAATACTTCTCAAATTCTTTGACTTCATTAGTTCAGGTATCCCAGCCAGATGACGAGTTCACCCTTTTAGCACAGGATGCCTTCATGAATTGTGGCCAAAGAGAAATATGTCTGTCTGTCCTTGGCTAACCTTACCACGATGAGCCTTTCCACACTTAGCTAAGTAAGTCCTAATAAAAAGACCATTTTTGTCTAAAACTCAAATTGGTAAAGACCCGCCAAAGCTTGAACTCTACAAGCATAGCCTTTGAGGACCCCCGAGGCACGGAGGAGGGCCTCTGCCCAAAGCTCAAATACACCCATGTGGAAGGAACCTCATGGGGTTCCCGATCCATCCATTCCTGGGTGTCTCCCGTAACGGATCGCTGCCCTCTCATAGATGCACTTCTGAGGTTCCCCTCCATATACTGGGGTCTGTACAGATGTGGTCCAAACTCGAAATCTGTACAACTACGTTGGAGACAATTAATTCCTCGGAGGTAAGTAAAGCTCTTTATAGGATCATAGGATTTAGGAGTAGAAGAGTCTTTAGCCTAGAGACTAGGAATGAAAAAAAAAAACAAAAAGATTATTCCGGTATGATTGATTTCACTTGTAATCATGCATATTTTATTTTACACATTTAAACACATTTTGAGAAGGAATCCTTAGACTTCAGACTGCCCAAGGTGTTCATGAGTAGTAAAAGAGAAAAAAAAAAAAAGCATTAAGAATTTCTACCCTCATCCATCCACCTTTTTACAAATGAGAAGCTGGGGGGCTCTGAGAGGGCAAACTAGGTGGAAAAGTGGAGTCCAAACCTCAGCTTCTGATTCTAAATCCAGCAGCTCTCTCCATCGTACCACACAGCCTCCCGAGCTCCTCAAGAATTATTTTCCTTCTGTTCAAGATCAAAAATGTCTTGTGTTTCGAAATGATTTTCAACAAGTTAAAACAAAAAGAGCTTACTTTCAGTTAACCAGGTCTTAATCAATTGCTCTGTTACCATATTTCCAATGAGAATCCTCTCTGTCAGAAATAGCCCCAAACCTGTAGCTTGACTCAGAGTTGTAGCATTATGTACACATTTGATCCAGGTCTTCGGATGTGACATGACTTGTCGCTTCACGAGGGCTCCCCTCATGTTGGTGAAACCCGATTCACTTCTCGACGTTCATTTAGATATATGACTCTCGATACTCCTGATGGCAAACCTGTTTTATTTAATGGTTCTCAAACTAGTGCGACAGGGTTGATCTGAAACTAAAATTGCCTCCGGCTTCTTATTTCCAAATAGACACAACATTTCACTGCATGCTTTAATGGTTTAGTTTTTCTAAGTCACTGGAAAACAACTTTCAAGTCAATGTATTCAATGTAGGAATAAAGGCTCTGAAATATATTACTAGAAGCTTCCAGTGGGGATGGGAGCTGGATCTGACAGTGGAATAATGTCTAAGCAGCAGTGATTAAACTCACCCTTTAAAGATTGTGCCCAGTCGAAAACACTTGGAGAAGTCAGAGGGTAAGAATGGGGCCGATTCAAGTTTATCAAATCCTAGCAAGATGTTTCGTCTACCTTGTGTGAGGGATCCCGGGGGATGTTTCTATTATAAAGGAACTCAAACCTCCTACAGTTTTCACAAGCTTTTTGGAAGTGCTCAGTTTCTTCTGCCTTGCCTATAATATCTGCTCAGTTTGAGGGTTAATTAAAGCATGTTGAAAAGTAAGTCCTATCCTACTGCTAAGATGTAGTAACAGCCCATAGCTGGAGAATGTTGAATATGGTTTCAGATTTTCTTTTTGAATGTGTTCTCTACTTCCTTTTTTCTTCTAAAAGTTGTTATGAGGGACAAAAAGTGTTCTGGGAGCGGAAAAGATGAGAGAGACAAGGGAAAATTTAGGCAATAAGAAAACAAAGGATAGAATTTATGGAAGGAAGGAAGGAAGGAAGGAAGGAAGGAAGGAAGGAAGGAAGGAAGGAAGGAAGGAAAGAAGGAAGGAAGGAAGGAAGGAAGGAAGGGAG
>NC_058134.1:14767406-14789388 GCF_016433145.1 Gracilinanus agilis | reverse complement strand
GAGGAAGGAAGGGAGGAAGGAAGGAAGGAAGGAAGGAAGGAAGGAAGGAAGGAAGGAAGGAAGGAAGGAAGGAAGGAAGGAAGCTGTGGATATACCCCTGCTCCCTTAGATTTCATTCATACTAGAATCTTCCTGATTGGCTACTATCACTTAAAATTGCAGAGGGAATGCTTTGGCAAAAGACTCAAGCTTAATTGGACAAGTAGAATTCCTTGAAGGCCAAACCTTAGCTAACTGCCCTCATCATAGCAGAATCCAACTTATCCCAAGAGAAATCTCTCTTTTTTTTTTTTTTTTTTTTTTTCTGTATCAGAATTTTCTTCAGACACCATTCAAAAACAAGATGTCAGAACTGGCATGAAGGACGTATATGTGTATGAGAGAATTCTTTTCATTTTTAATGAACAGAAGCCAATGTGAACAACCAGCCACATGGACGCCTGTAGACTAATATGATGAGGATAACTGAAATGCATAGAGTGATTTCAAGTTTGTAAAACACTTTGCACACATTGTATTATTTGAACCTCTCAATACCCTGAGTGATGGTACTCCAGGAATGATCATTTTAAAGATGAAGAAACTGAGGCTCGGAGACATTGATTAGCCTGCCCAGCAAAATCCCTACTTAAAAAATATGAAAGGTATAATTTGAACCTGAGTTTTCCTGACTCCAAGTTCACTACTCTCTAGCCACCAAGACACACTGCCTCTATATTGGCAATGTTTGTACATTACCAATATAAGATTGAGGAAAGACATAATTTTATGGTCCTCTTTAAAGGTTTCTTTTCAAATAGATGCTGCTGGTTATATATCATTGGAAGGTGCCCAATTTATCAGATACATCAAAGAATCCCTCACTGGGGAACTAAAGAGTCTGTTGAAATACTGCCTTCTCCAGAGAAAAAACTGAAATTCCCTTTGGTCACCTGTGGTTTGCCCTTCCTCATTTACTGGTTCTACAAAGGACAAGAAAGCAGTAAAGGGGTGTCTAAATCGGGGCTGGGTGGAGGACAAGGGATTGCTTCGAAGAGGCAAACCCTCCAAATGCTGCTGAGCTGAACAGCACCTCTCCAAAAAAAAGGATTTCACCATGTCTGGTTGCCATTTCCTGTAGATATCAGGCCACTCACCCTGCACCCCCTCAAAGCAGTCCAATGAAAAAGGTATCACTTTGTCTTGTGTAAAAGCTTTGATACACCCACACCTGGACTACTGCAGGGAGATTTTTAAAAACAACAAAAAAAAGTGAGGAAGGTCCAGAGAACAATAATGAAAACATCTATATGCAGCTACCCTAAAAGTATTTAGATAGGATAATTCACGAAGTCGGAGATGGAGTTCGAGTGAAGTTTATAAAATACTGAACAAACCATATGGAATGAGTATGGACTTGTTCATTGAATCATGGAACGTCAAATGTGGAGAGGGAGAATGCTTGACTCTGGAGGAAGATATCCTTTAGAAACCAATAATGTTCAGTGTTACTTTGTGGGTCATCAGTAAACTTGGGAACCTCCTTAATGCCAAGAGATAGCCTAAGCTGAACAAATAACAATAATTTTAATAGGCAATCTTTTTATTTATTTATTTATTCACTCACTCACTCATTCATTCATTCATTTACTCATTTACTTGTTTATTTATTTGTTTGTTTGTTTGTTTGTTTATTTGTGAGCCCTCACCTTCCATCTTGGAGTCAAGACTGTGTATTGGCTCCAAGGCAGAAGATTGGTAAGGGTGGGCGATGGGGGTCAAGTGACTTGCCCAGGGTCACACAGTTGGGAAGTGTCTGAGGCCAGATCTGAACCCAGGATCTCCCATCTCTAGGACTGGCTCTCCATCCACTGAGCCACCCAGCTGCCCCCTTGGCAATATTTTTACATTGAAGATCTCCTCGAGAATACAAGGATTTCAATGAACTTTTGGATAATAAAGATAGAGAGGTGTGGTGGAAACAGAAATCTGGCTTTGAAAGAAACTCAGGTCTGACATTTTTCTTAAGCTGTAGGACATTGGGCAAGTCTCTAGCCTTCAGTTTTCTCATCTGTAAAATGGGGATAACATGTTGTACTTGTGTGCTACCTAATGCAGGATTTTTCTCAAGAAAAGACTTTGCTAAATTCAAAGCACTCGTTAAATGTGGGTTGTTCTTCTTTCCTTTGAGTTTTACATGAAGGACAGTTGCATACTTCCCTGTATCATAATTTCCCCACTCTGTGGCTCATCTCCCCTAACAAATACAAGTACATGAATCTGCATCAAATGTTTATAGCTCTGAATTCTCCACTATGCCTAGGACAGCACCTCAGTAGTCATTCAAATATGTGTTGAATGAACCATTCCTTTCTTAATAGCCCTTTGGTTCCACCTGTCAGCAAGAGAATTCTAGTCTTCATGGACTGCCACTCAGCCCCGGTGCCCATTATGTCTCCATCATGGGTAGATGCCTGAAGCCTTTTAACATCTACCCAATGGTTTTGAAATTACTTATGGAAAATTTGTCCTGCTCTATCCATAGCCACGCAGACTCTGTGGATTAAATCACACGCTTTTGAATCATCTGCCCCCTCCCCCAAGTGCAAACGCCTTAATTTCTACCAAGTTGAAGACAATGCAAATTACCAGACTTTGCGGACCATGAAATAAGAAACATAGAGTCCATGGGTGCCACACATCAAAGTCATATGTTTCTCCCTGTGAAAGAAAAAATATTTAGCAAGCGAGAAGTCCTTCTCCCTGAGCTCTGCGGCCAGTGTCCAAGTACCAGAAGTTTCAGGCGAGCTTGCTTTCTTTTTCGGGGCAGAATAAAGGATTGAGTTTGATCAGGATAAAATGAGATGTACTCTTGATTCAGTGAGAATGAGAGAGCCAGCATTGGGGCAACTTTCCTTGTATTTAAGCACAACTTGTGAGGACCACGACATCTACCCTAATGTATAGGCAGTAACTCTTGCAAACTGTACAGTTGATCAGACAAAGTTAGGTAATGAGACCTCTGTGTGTGGAGAAAACAAAGCAACCCCAAACCAGCAAAGCCAATCCAAGATTCCCTCCTGGATATCTTCCTCATTTGTTTAAGAAATAAGCCAATGGTTTTGCACTGCCTGTGGAATTTTTTTGTCTCTAAAGATGATATTTGTTCTTGGTTAGGAAACCCTGAGTATTTTTTTTTTTTTGGTCCTGATTAAAAAATTTTAAATCATAATGTTTCTAACTATCTCTAGAGGCTAGAGA
Source organism: Gracilinanus agilis (assembly GCF_016433145.1). Taxonomy (NCBI): domain Eukaryota; kingdom Metazoa; phylum Chordata; class Mammalia; order Didelphimorphia; family Didelphidae; genus Gracilinanus; species Gracilinanus agilis. The sequence goes on along the minus strand of NC_058134.1, from coordinate 14,786,148 downwards.
AAATGACTCAGACCTATATCTTTTCCTAGAAATAGCATGACCAGATGTCTTCATAATGGATGTCTTCACTTGTTCAGGGGGGAAAAAAGGCCAGTGAAAGGGGAGGAAGCATGGAGTTTCCTCTAAAAATGAGGAACTTAAATTAGGGGCTACATATTGTAATGTTTTGTTTTGTTTTACTTTAAAGCAAAATATAACTGATTCATCTATAGTGCTCAAATTAGGGGGCTCAATAAGGTTACTTTTTAAAATGACAAAATTATAAAAAAAAATCCCTTGACTGAATGAATGAAGAAATGCATGACATGAAATAACTAATTATAAATAGCCAGGCACTGCAGAAATGGTAAATAAATTCCTAATTTCTTGGATTCTTGGATTCAAAGAACTATTCCTTTTCAACTCAATCATTTTTACTCAGGGAAAAATTGTAGAGTAATAATTTTAAACTTTTTATTCAATAAATTACATAACTTATGCCTGAACTATCATAATTCCAAAGAAGTCATGGCAAAATTAATAATATCTTACTGTAAATAAATTTAGATCCCTAAATACACCCAACCTGTGCAGTGAAACAATTCTGAAATCTCTTGACTTTTTTTTCAGAGGATGGTAACGAAATTTTCTCCAAATTTGTTTAAAATATAAATATTCTGTTTTTTTTGGAAACTTTAAAAAGAAAAGATAAAAATCCAGGTCAGATTCTTACAAAGGAAACTCTAATAGACCCTACATTCTTTCTTTCCATTTTATTTTATCATTTATTTTTAAAATAAGTAAAACAAAGGAAAAATCTTTCAATTCATCCACTTCTCTTTGAATCTTTACTTGTTCTAAGCCAAATTAAACCCACAGGGCAATAGAATTGTTGAATTTCTTTCCCTATTCTCAATTGCAACATTTTAAAGAAAGTGCCAGCTGCAAGGTTATTTTTTCCCTTGGAACACTATTATTCCCAGTGTAAATTTTCATGCATCTATGACATAGTGAGAGAAAGAAAGAGAAAGAGAGAGACAGACAGAGACAGACAGAGAGAGAGAGAGAGAGACAGAGAGAGAGAGAGAGAGAGAGAGACAGAGAGAGATGGGAGGGATCTTTATAATTAAAAAAAGTTATCAGTACTAAATCTAGGGCATTTTGCAAGAAGTGGTGAATATGTAGAAGTTCTTTGTTTCCATGAAAAAAATACCCCACCTCTGACAACCTAGGTGAAATGCACAGAGATGTTCCTCCCAACTCTGGGAAGAAAGCCCAAGCAAGGGTGTTGTCACAGAACGATAAATGAAAAATCTATACATCTGTGTCATATTTCACTAGCATTTCATATTTGCTGACTTTTCAGAATTATAATTAAAGATATACAAAAAAACTTGGATTTGCTTTCTATTTACTTGCATTCACACTGGTCCTTCCCAATGCCTTTCTCAACTAAAATCTGTCTTACCTAGTACAAAACAATTCACAAAGCTACATAAATACCTCCCAAGGGGCAAAAAAGACTGCCTTTCTCTATCCTTCTTACATGAGCTTAAAAGTCTCCTCTAGCTGCCTGCTGCAGCTGGAGTTTGGTTGTTTTCATTTTAAAGTGGAATTTAGTCCTTGCTACCTAATTAACTATCTAAAAATCTTTATTCTGAGTGATTGTGCTTAACTATTCTAGTTACTCAAAAGTCTGCAAGTTACCAATTGATAGATATCCTCTGCTGACTTTTTTTTTCAACTTTATTCCATTTGACCATTCCATGATTCTGTGAGAAACAGATTCATGGATTCCTCAAGCTGTGAGAAGGGCCCTAATAGTCATAGAATTGCTAGTTCAAGTGCTCTTTTAAAGAAAAGAGAGCCATTCTGGAAAGTATTTGGAACCCTGCCCCAAAATTTACTAGACCATGCAAAGCCATTGACCCAGTAACATTAGTAAGTCTATATCCCAAAGAGATAAAAGAAAGAGGAAAAGTACATACATGCATAAACAAAAAATATTTATAGCAGTCTCCATTTGCAGTGACAAAGAATTTGAACCATGAAAGAGTATCCATCAATTGGGGAATAGCTAAATAAGTGTTGATATACGATTATGATGGAATTCTATTGTGATATAAGAAAAGTTGATGGGAAAAATTTAAGAGAAACCTGAGCAAATCTGTATGAACTGATGAAGAGTGAAGTGATTAGAACCAGAAGAACATGTTATACACTAACAATAGTGTAAAGACAGACAACTTTGAAAGACAAGAATTCTGGTCAATGCAATAACTGATGATGATGATGCCAGAGGACTCAAACAGTCACTCACCCCCTGACAGAGAGGTGATGGACTCAGAGCACAGAATTAGACACACACACATTTCTAGGGCCAGTGCAGGGATTTGTTTTACTTGACTCTACAGATTTGCTTTTCTTGCTTTTTCAAGGTGATGGGGGAGGTGGGAAAGCAGATTTTTGTTAATTAAAAATTATTTTGTTTATTAAAAAATGTAATTTCATTTTTAAAAGAAAAAAAGTAAAGTTACCCACTTCCTAAGAGAGAGGCGATAGACTCAAGATGCAATAAGCATACATTTTTGGACAGGGCTAATGTGAGAATTTGTTTCACTTCACCCTGCATATTTGTTCCAAGAGGTTTTCTTTTTTTTTTTTTTCTTTTTTTTTTTTTTGCCTTTTTCAGTGGAGAATGGGAAAGCAAGTGGGAAGCAGGGGGGGAAATGCTTTTTGACTGAAAAAAAAAAGAATAAAATTAAAAAAAATTTAAACTAGAAAGAAGAGGGGCATGAGACCAAGGAGGGGTGTTGGTGAAGTAGTAACTTATCCAAGGTCCTATCAGTCATTATTATATTAATTATCACCATCATCACAAATGGCCATTTCAGTATTTGCAAACAAGATTTCATCTGAGCCTTCTAGTTACTCTGGGAATTCGGTCCTCATTTTACAGGTGAGGAAACTGAGTCTTGGAGAGGTACAGTGACTTGCCCCATATTACACAGCTATTCAGTATCAGAGCTTGGATTTGAAACCAGGCTTTACTGTTGCAGGTCCAGGATGCTATGCTGCCTCTCCAAATGTACTAAGTACCCTTAGAAAAAGGCTCTCTTTGTTGCCAAGAGCCTCACTGAAGTGTGATTTTAAACAATAACAACAACAACAAATCAATCTCAAGGGACATTGTTGCACCTGGAGAGCCAAGCCAGAGCCTCTGGACGGTTTTCTGGTCTGTTTACTTTCTCCCAGGAGTGAGGACTTTGCCTTATTGGTTTGGAGGGAAAATATTGGCTTTTGCTACAATGGAACCGTTTTTCCTCTCCTCTCTGCTTCCCTAATGACTTATGCATTTGAAAGGCTGTCATGTGGAAGGAGGGATTAGACCTGTTCTGTGCAGCTTTAGCAAGCAGCACTGGGACCTAAGGGGGAGAGTTACATGGAGGCAGCAGGCTGCAGCTGAATAGAAGGGAGACCTACTGCCCTAACCATTCCAGCTGTCCAACAATGGAACTGGTTGACTCCAGAGGAGCAAAGTTCCCCCTTCCTGGAAGGGTTTAAGCAGAGGCTGGATGACTGCACATCAGGAAGGCAGGAGAGGAGTTTCCTATGTCCAGTGAGAGGCTGCACAAGCTGGCCCCGAAGGCCCCTTTAAAGTCATTCAGAGAGTCTATGAATATTCTTAGTCTGAACATTTTCAGCATGCTCTGTCTCTTCCTGGGAGCAGGAAAGATTTTGAAACATTAGCTAAAAAATGCCACTGCTAAATCTCAGTTGCTCTATTAATCCTCAGATCATCACTTGAAATTTACACAGCACCTTTCCTTCAAAGTTACACTCTTCCCCCCTTTTTAAGTGAATATCCCTGGTTAGAGTATCCCCTTCCCTATTCCTAGGAAGAAATGAATGGCTACCTCGGATCTAATCCAATTCCACCAACATTTAGTGAGCACTTACTACATACATGCCATTGTGTTTGGCCCTGGAGGGGGGGGCCTTGCAAAGGGAAGATAAAAAAAAAAAACCACTTCCTACCCTCAAGAAGCTATTATTCCACAAAGGAATCTAGCAGGAAAACAGATCAATATACATGTGATTATTTCAGGAAAAAAAGAATACTAACAGCAAGAGGGATGAGGTGAAACTGCCCATAGAAGGCAGCACAGGAGCCCAGCCTCCCCAAACTGCTATTTTCTTCCTGCACACATGTAAACTGAGGAACAGAAAGTTTAAATTGTAACCTCAATATCCCCAAATAATGAAGGTGACAAAATCTATGGAGATATCAGTTCACCTGACAAGGTAGCAGTCCAGGTAAATTATTACCTCACTTTTCGAGTTAGAGAAGTTCAGCAATCTTTGCCATGGTTGCTGAAACTGTCTCACTGCAAAGCTAAATGCTGGAACACCAAGCTCTCCTCTCCAACTCTGTGCCTCTTTCCCTGGCCACATTGTCTTCATGGAACTCATTATAAAGGGTCAGCCATGATGATTTACAGCCACTGAACATCCCCCTCCTCCTCCTCCTCCGTCTTCTTTTTCTTCCTCTTTACCACCACCTCTTGAGGCACACATGGCTGGCTGTTCAGGATTAACTTTGTCTGAGATCCTGCCAGCTGCTCTCCATCTCCAGTGGAAACAAAAGGAAAAAATCGGCAAAATGTACCAAGAAGGGTTTCAGGATGGCTACCAGTAGAATTTCTCCTAGCTGTGAGGCTTGTTAAACCTCAGAGTGGAACACAGGAGGAGTTGGAGCCTTCTCATTCTCTGAAAGATTTTCACAAGAATTTAGGTCCTTTTCTGTTTGGGATGCTTTAAGTAGGATCCTGCCAGAAATCAGAAATGAACTCCAGGAATTTTCAAGGTCTCCTCAGCCATTTGATATTCAACACTGACTTTTTGTAATGCACATTATCACTAGGCATTTTCAAAGGGCAAGTTGGTTGAGTGTAGCAACCTACCCTCAGTTTCCTATTATGGAATCTCACTAACCACCTACTGTGCACCAGGCATAATGTTAATCAGGGACTGTGAGACAAACAAAGCTTATAAGGCATAGTGCCATGGAGGGCTAGTATAGGTTTACCAACAAAATGGGGGAAATGCAGCTGCTTCTCTCCTTTTTTCTTTCTCAGGGATATTTGTGAGAATTCATAAAATTATATAAAATAAGCTTTAATTATATAGTTTTAAAAAGCTTTTAAGGCAAAAGAAGGTACTCCATACATTTGAGATGTTATGAGGACAGGCTCACAGTAAAGCCCTTAAAAGAATAGTGGAGAGCACCTACCCAAGTCTCTCTGAAAGATTCTTCCAAGTTAATTAATGGCATCTGGTTTGGACTGGATGGTCAGTGAGATGCTTTTCAGCTCAAAATTTCTGGTTCCTCTGACCTGTAGCATCAGAGTTTTCAGAATTGGGCAGATACTTCCATTCCATAACTAAACTCTAGTTTAACAAAACAATCTCCTCAGTGTCTCATTCCCTATTATTAAAAAATAGTGCTATTGGTTTTTGTGGCCATTTATTGCACTCTTAAAATTCTTACTTCTCTTGCCATTACTAGTGCTTTTCTCACATTTTACTAACATCTTCATGCTGGCTTTTCCAAAGATGCCAGCTTAGGGAATTTGTTACTGGGTTTGATAAATCAAGGGTGGGGTTTTGAAGTTGGGGCTTGGCATCTTCCACAGATATGGAATCTTTCCAACATTGCAAAACTGTAGCAAGTGGATGGAGATTTATTCTATTTTCCCAAAAGGACTGTAGATATAACACCCAACCTGAAGGGCAGCTGTGTGCACAGACAGCCAAGTTTGCCACTGCCCTTAAATTATCTCTTAGATTGGAAGAAAGTCAGCAAAACCTGTTTTATGAGCTTGTAAATGTCATTAAACCTGTTGCCTTTTAACAGCTTATATTCCAAAACCAATCTCCATGTTGATGTATCCATGGTGAAAGTAGGGAAAAAAATTGGGCCATAGATGAAACAGTTTTGACACCCCCCCCCAATTGGGAGAGGTTAATATTATGCTTTGTAGCTAAAATGAAACGAAATAATTTAAAAGAAGTGTAGAATAGTTTGACTTTTTTAAAAATAATGAAAACAAGTCCCTAATTTGAGTAAAATTGGATTAAATTTAACCATTTGTTAAGGGATGAGCGGGGGAGTCCTACCAATAATGTCTATTAATAGTAATAGCTAGAGATTAATAACAAAACCAATTTTAAAATAATATTTTGCATTCTAAATGGCACCAGCTAAATACAAAACTAAGATTTAATTTGGAACTTCCTTATAGGTTTGGAGATTGGAGGGGAAAGCTGGATTTTGAGCTCCATAAAAAGGCATATAAAGTTATAGATAGTTAGGTCTATTGCTTGTCTACAGAACATGGATTTCTCTTCAACAATCATATCTAGAAATGGGATTTGTTTGCCTATTTGGAGTGACCTTGCTAGAAAGAAGTGAGGGGAGGGGTAGGGTGAGAAACAAGTATCTGGACACAAAATTCAAAAAAAGTATTTTTTATAAATCTTTCTAAGCAAAGAATTTTTTCTCCTTTATAAAACTTTTAAACTCTTAAACAACTCAGTCTTCTACCACAAACTCACTTCTATTTTGATTCATAAGTAATCAGGTCACATGTGAGATTATTTAGATGATTGTGGCTAACTACAGGCAGAGCAAAACAATACTTTCCATACCCCAAAGAAAACAAGTCTTTACCAAAATAGGAACAGGCAGGAGCTAATGATTGAGTGAAAAAAAAAAATTCTTCATTTATAGCCACTCAAATCTTAATTTGTGGTCAGCCCTGAAGCAATTTTACAATGTTTCCCCTCCTCCCCACATCATGTAAAAGAAGGCCCCTAATGTATGGAGCATAGCAGTCTTTCAAGAGCTTAGCTTTCTCTTTATACTGAAAAAGAAGTAAGGGCGATCTACTCAGCAACAGCAGTAAAACCCTTATCTCTAAGCCTTTCCTTTTCCAAGGACATTATCTCAGGTAATGTTGTCCACTGGGAGTGAAAACCAAATTAATTACTTGCCCACCATAGGAATAAATAGAAGGGCAACAGAACTACTCAATGCCAGTGGGGTTTCTGCTGACAGCTCCACATTCAGGAGATAGAGTGTGCATTTGGAAAAATTATAAGTGTTAATAGAATAATTTATGTGAAAAAACATGCTTATTAAATGTGAAATCCTATAAGATTAACAAGACTATCTCTATGCATAACCATTGAAGTATCTTAGTTTTTAAAGGAGATTAAGGGAAGAAAAAGGTGTTAAATTGAAAACAAAGAATTTTTGATATTATCTAAATCTGAGCATTTTCAGTGTCCTAATGGCAGCCCCGTATCCACACAGCAGATGTTAGTTTTCATCTCCCAGGCTGAGAATATAGTACTTTAGAAATACTTCATTCAAATATTAAGTAGGTTATAAGAGTCTTGGGGGAGTTTAAGCCTTACCCTGCTTGTTTTAACCTGCATCTGCAGAACATGGAAACAAGTTCCATCTTGCTGGGCCACCTTGCAAAGCACCCCAAAGGTTTCTCAGCAGACTGTGTATTTCAGGTTATGAGTGTCCTACTGCACAGACTTACTGGGGTCTGTCTGCCACTGCATTCCATACGTGTGGAGAAAACAGCTCTTGATTGGCAAAATCCTTGGGAAAAAAAAAAAGGAAGAAGAAAAGAGTCAAGTTACTTTTAACCCTTTTGTCTCTTTCAGATGGTTACAAATTCATAATGCTCAATAATCTTTGTTTTTATACATAAACAAACTTTCAAAATTACTGTTGCCATATTTGATCTGTCTTGATTTATTTTAATTTAAAAAGGAAAAAATCTGTAGCTATGGATTTTTATTAAGACATGTTAATGAAATTATATTTCAGAAAGTTCATGAATACCTCAAATTTGGAATTTTTTTTGTTTCTGTCCTTGTTTGTTGCAGATTGCTGGGTATTCAGGCAATTGATAGATGAAAGCATTATTTAAGACTTATTAAGGAAGAAATTAGAATAGAGGGAAAAAATAGTCATTTTTCATAATACTAAAACAGCTATTGGAGCCATTCTCCCATCCTAGAAGGGCACTTTCTCAGAATATTATACTACATGTTGATACACAAAACAGAAATTTTATCCTGGTTCTGATGCAACAAAATTGATGTTTTCTCCTTGGCCTTCATGACCCCTGTGCCTTTGTTGGTGTGCATTCTTGGGGCTGGGTTTTTCACAGTGGGATCAGAGTACTCATAAACAGTCCCACAGTCAGACCTGGGAGCCTGGATATTTGAGGAGAGACAAAAAAAGAGCAATATTGTCTTGCCAAAATGTTCATAACCAATCCTAATTGGGGATAGACTTATAAATGGGATGTCAGGGTTTCTGGACTTTGTTAAACAGCTGAATCTATGGCAGAAAGCTTTTCTTCCCAGATAAAATGAGGCAGGAATGTTGTCACAGAGAAACTAGTAGTAACAAGGTTGACTGAACTCCCTGTCTCTCAGATACAAAAAAAAATAAATTACCACATTGTCCATGGCCAAACTGGGCAAATCAATGTCCAGTGAATGTGAACTCCCTGAAGGTAGAGACTGTTTTATTTTTACCTTGGTATGCTTAGATCTGCCTCAGCATAGAGCTTTGTACATAGTGAGTGGTTGATAAATATTGGTTGCATTGAATTGAATTAAGCAAAACAAATGCAAAACTTTCATAAAGAAACAGAATATAAACTCCTTAAGAGCAAGGACTTTTTTTTTCAGTTTTTTTTTTTTATATCCTTAGCACCTAGTCCAATGTCAGGAATGTAGTAAGTCATAATGACCTTTTCAGGGTGAAATATAGAGGTTTTTAATATTATTACCAACCCCCAAGTTTAACTCAGTGCATAAAATATCACTTCCTCCTCATTTTTAAAATCAATTCTTGCCTTGCTATTAAGAATACTCCTACAGGCTCTTTTTTTATAGTGGCAAAGAACTGAAAATTGAGGGGATGTCCATCAATTGGGAAATGGATGAACAAATTGTGGTGTGTGTCGGTGATGGGATATAAGAAATTATAAGCAAGATAATTTCATAAAAAGCTGGAAAGACCTGCAGGAACTGATGCAGAGCAAAATAAGGAGAACTAGGAGAACATGGTACAGAGTAAAAGCAATACTGTAGGATGATTATCTGTGAAAACTTGGCTAACTCTCAGCAATGCAATGATCTGGGACAATCCTGAAGGACTTATGATGGGGAATGCTATCCACTTCCAGAGAAAGAACTGTTAGAGTTGTCTTTCACATTAGTATATTTATTATTTTATTTGGGAGTTTTGGTTAGGTATAAGTTTGCTCTTACAACAATGACCAATATGGAAGTATGTGTTGCATGACAATAAAAATAAGATTTTTTTTAATCTAAAAAAAAATACTCCTGGAGGTCTATGAGCAAGTGTGAAATCACCATCATTTTTTTCAGATCATTTCTTAGAATGATCAAGTCTGGCAAAGGCAGATGTCAGGCTGGAATTTTCTGTTTAAATTGTCTTAAATGCTTTTAACTCATCTACAAATTTGAGAGAAAAACATGAGCTACAGAAACCACCTACACAAGTATCCCATTATTCTTCCTGACCCACCAATTCTTAAAAAATATGGGCTGTCTCACCTGGATAGGATGCTAATTACACTGAGCTAAATAAAGGGAGCAGAAATAAAAGAAGTGAATTGAATGGAATCAATGCTGATGTGTCCAGAGAGAAGAGAGAAAATAAGGACATAAAAATTAGCCCTCTATCTGTGGATTCCCTGCAAGTGTTCAGGTATTATTAAATAAGAAACTTTGATTTATGGATGATATCATGCCTTTACCAGGCTGCCTCAAAGATCAAACTAAAGAAATTGCTTTTTATTCACAAGTCTTGAAAACCAGGATTTCTACAAAAGGGCACCCCCCTTGAACTTTTTTTTAACTCTTTAAAATAACTGTATCATGTGGATTTCTTTGGGGTTTCTTGAAAAATTATTTTTGAGGGCCAGGCAATTGGGGATAGAGAGAGCTAACCACAAAATAGCTCTCTAAAGGGTATTTTAAATATATATTGTTGGATAATGCTATGCTAACCAGGCACCTTTGATCCTGAATACTAGCTACTATTTTAGTGGATAGCAGGTTCTTATTGTTCTTTTCAGTGGGATTTCATGGTTGGGTTGCAGTCCCATTAGTTAATACATTCCCCCACCCCCACCCAGAGTCCTCACCCCAGCCCTCCCTTTCTCCCTTTTGGCAAGAAAGCTGCTGGAAAAGTGAGTAACCAAGAAACATATTGGAACTTCCTGCTCTCCCCTGACTGCTGACTCTCCTCTCCTCTCCAATAAACTCCTAATAAATAATGATCTGCTTGCTGCCTTCTACAGGCTGCTTTGGAAAACCCTGCTTTAGTTGCCTAGTTTCTAAGATCTGCAAATATGTAAACATCCATTACCAAATAGGCTTTTACTTCCATGCTCCTATCTGTTTTCCTAGACTACTAACAACTGATGATTGAGAAATGTAATGATTCACAGGAGTCAAACAGTCCATACAGGGAACTCCACTGCAATAAAAGAAGCCTATTTCATCTTTATCTGGATTTGGATGATCATGTACAATGTTTAGGATATCAAACTGGAGAAATTAAATTCAGGGCACAGTAGTTGCAATTAAAAAACAAACACAAACTCCCTTAACCAATATAGTTCATTAAAGATGCTGAGGAAATATAACTGGAAAACTTCCTGAAGCAGAGGTACCATTTTTTTTTTTAAAATTTTAAACCCTTAACTTCTATGTATTGACTTTATAGGTGGAAGATTGGTAAGGGTAGGCAATGGGGGTCAAGTGACTTGCCCAGGGTCACACAGCTGGGAAGTGTCTGAGGCTGGGTTTGAACCTAGGACCTCCTGTCTCTAGGCCTGGCTCTCAATCCACTGAGCTACCCAGCTGCCCCCTAGAGGTACCCTTTTTGATAAAAAACAATTGTAGAGTTTGATTTGGTAAGACCTTTTGGGGACCTTTGGACAACTGATATTTCATGCACTATGGAAACTGCATGATTTCTCTTCTGCTAGCATTATTGTGCGGTTTCCAACTATGAAACTTAAATCCAAAAGTATACTTATTCATAAAAGAGGTACCAGTTTTCCTTTTACTAGTATTCCTTATCGTGTAAGTTTTCTACATTACTTTCTTAAATTACTTCCTATGTGATCTTGAGCTTTGTACATAAATTCATAAACTTGAATTTTTTTAAAGGAATAAAAAATGTGAACAATCTTAATGGGGTATTGTGGAAGGGATAGAGTTTAATGTGAAAACTGTTTTCAGAACCTCTGTAGAATTGAGTTGAATTTTGTAAAATATATTTTTTTAAACCCTTACCTTCCATCTTGGAGTCAATATTGTGTATTAGCTCCAAGGCAGAAGAGCGGTAAGGGTAGGCAATGGGGGTCAAGTGACTTGTCCAGGGTCACACAGCTAGGAAGTGTCTGAGGTCAGATTTGAACCCAGGACCTCCCATCTCTAGGCCTGGCTCTCAATCCACTAAGCTACCCAGCTGCCCCCAAAATATTTTTTAAAAAGCATTTTGCCTTGGATAGTGACTTTTCCTTGTTCTAAAAAGTGTTATTTCAACAATGATCTCAAGTTTTATTTTTTCAAAAAGAGCTTCTCAAATATTCATTTCATCCATAATAAGATATAGTGCTGTTTATTATTGTATTTATTAGATACAGAAGACTAAACTGACAGAGAGCAAAAGAAAATACAACTGTACAGAAAGCAAAAGTTGACACAAACTGTTTAAGTCCTTATTTTTTAAAAAAGCATATCACATATTATCTAGAACTTTAAAGGGATCCAGGAGATAGAGATGAAGAAAAGCATTCCATGGTTCTATGTCAAGGAGAATAGTCAGTGAAAATGCCCAGAGTCAGGAAATGAAGTGTCTTCTTATTCAAGGAATAGCAAGGAGGCCAGTGTTATTGGTGGAGGTTGATGTTGTGGTACATTGCACAAAATTTCAGACTTTTCGATAAATTCATCCGTTTTAGCTGGGAAAAAAAAAAGCATATCATGAATTGTAACATTGCTATCAACAAGACTCTTCTATCTAGGGAACATTTTCTCAGGTAATATTTAAAAAAAAAAACCATTTACCTTCCCTCTTAGAAGAGAGGCAGAAGAGAGGTAAGGGACAGGCAAGGAGAGTTAAGTGGCTTGCCAAGGGTCACATGGCTAATAAGTGTCTGAGGACATATTTGAACCCAGGACCTCCCCATCTGAAGGCCTAACTCTCAATCCACTAAGCCACCTAATTGTCCCCTTTCCCAGTGAATTTTGAATGAATGCTCTTATGGTTTCTCCTGCACACTGGGAAAATGATCCTTGTATAAATTATTTACCAGACAAAAACATTTCCAAACCAGGACATATAGCCTGGAAAGTCTGTTAAAAGAAAAAAGTGCGTTCAGTATCAACAATTATCCTCTCCATCCCAGTCCCCACTCTTGTGCTTAAACCATTATAAATTTTCCTTTCCCCAGTTGATGAATCTGGAGAGGAATTATTCTGTTTGTTTTACACTCTCCAGAGCTAAATCTGCTTACCCTCCCCTTAGATTCCTTCATAACTTCATTTGAATCATACCACTTTTCTCCTGGTGGCCACCAATCTCTCAAAAAGGACTAATTTCCCTTCTATTTGGACAGTTTTAATAAATTTTTAGTTATATTAATGCTGGGTCTGCCCCCCCCCATTTCTAAATTAATGTTTTTTTTATTATTCAGTTTTAATTAAAATAACTCTGGAACTCCAGGTGAAGAGGGAAGGAGAAAAGGGAAAGGACAAAACAGATTGCTTAGGAAAGTAAAAAAGCCCCAAAATTTTAAAAATAATAAAAATAAAAAAAAATGACCCAGAGCCCCCAAACCTGCAGAATTCGAAGATGGACATAAGCATGAAAAAGAAGAGACTACTGGACTCCTGCTGTCTGTAGCTTGGCGTTAACTGACGACTTCTGGAATAGACTGGAAGATGCCAGAAGAAAGGGAAAGTTGAGGGTGGTCTCTGCAGTCCATTGGCACGAAAGGGTCAACAGAGCAGGAAGGAGATGTACGAATTACGGAGCTTTCCTGTATATAAAAACATTTATTTCGGTTATTTTCCCTCACATCCCACACCCCGTTTGAGGATTGAACTAGGTCTCGGTGAAAGGGGTGGAGACTGATAAAACAATTAGGGGTAGGGGGCAAGGGAAGGGGACGTGAGTGGAGCCACTATAAAAGACTAGAGAGCAAAGGGTTATTTTCGCGCCACAGGAGATACGGTTGCTGGGGTCGCTTCGGGGGCCAATGAATGAAGAGCTGGAAGCAGATCTGGCTGGTGGCTGGGCGGACGTAGACAAGGTTGCGGGTTCTGATAGGCTCCTTGCTTTCACCAACTGGAAACGAGACCCTCCCCTCCACCTCCTCCTCCTCCCCCGCCTCCCCCCCTCCTTCTCGGATGTGCGGGAGGGAGGGGTGAGGAGCGGAGGGAGGTGGCGGTTCTCTGCGATCCAGCCTCTCCTTCCCCGGAGCCCGCGGGAGTGCAAGGCTCCTTTCCCCTCGGGCGCGCTAAACTACCATACCTATCGGCGCGCGGCCGGGCAGATGGCAGACCTGCAGCTTGCCCCTTCGCCCTCCTGCTTTCTTACACACTCGCTCCTTGGTTCTCCGCTCACGGCCGAAGGTGATGCGTCTCCTTCCTTCCACGCTCTGGTCGTCTCTCCCCGCCGCCTGCTCGCAGCTCTCACTCCTGCACATAGAGCCAGGGCGGGGCCAGGAGGAGCGAGTACCGAGAGCGCTAATGTTGTCAAACACCAGCCCGCCCGCCTGCGTCCCTCTCTGCTGGGATGGAGTCATTCCACAGTGTATGGGAGACCCCACCCAGGGTTAAAGCCTGGAATTCGGGGTGCAGGGGAGGCAAAGTTGCCGAGGGAACTTAATTTGATGTGGGCCAGCCCGACCACGACCCCAAACCCCACTAAAGTTCATTCCCGAACCTTATTTCACTGTACCCGCTCCATCCAGTCCCCCTCTCCTCCGAACCCTCTACCGGGTCACGTCGAACCCAACCAGATAATCTCACGTAGATTCCCAAAGGCCACGGGAACCAGACTGGACCTGGGTACGTAGGTGTCAGATTTAGCCTGGCCCTGGGTGCAAGGAGGCTGAGACCGAGTCTGGCCCTGGGTTCAGGGCCAGAGGCTGGGCCCGGGGCAGGGGTAATTCCCGGGTCAGACCAGAGAGAAGGCAGCAGGCAAAAAAGCTTTCCCTCTCAATGATTGTTTCACAGATTCAGCTTTCTTTGGGTGACAGCCAGGGAACAAGGAAACTACCCCATCTTCTTTTTGATCTCCATCTTTGAATGCAAACAAAATAAATGAAGGCCGATTCCGGGGAGTGAATGGGCAGAACCAGGTTCCCCCAGACTCTCCAGCATAGTCAGCTAGAAGGGGATGAGCGCCCAGGAGAATTTCTTTAAGGGAGTAAAAGTGAGTGTTTTGAGGCTGTTTGTTTTTGTTTTTGTTTTTTTTAGAGAAATTTACTTAACTTGTACGAGGCATTTACGTGTACGTGCCCGCTCTGGATAGAGCGGGGTCCGTAAAAGTGTGTATGTATGTTTGTTTTAAGGCTGTGGGGGGCTAAAGCAGGGTGAAGGACAAGGAATACTCTTTTTCCTCGCAGTTTGAATTTTATATAATAAAACCTGTGAATTCTGGGCTAGTAATTAATTTTCTTTGCTACTATTTAGCCCCTTAAAAACAATTTTGTCATTTCCCCTCCCCGATCCCCCCCAGGTCAGGCTGATAAAGAATTGAGGAGACTAGTCCTAAAGGGGGAAACAGGTTATCTCAGAGGGAGCAAAACAGAAACTCCCCACTGCTCTGTACTGTGTTTGAGAGTAAATACAAATCATTATCCCTCGCATTAACATTGGAATGAGAGAAATTGCTAGAATCGACAGTTTTTTAACCCTAAGAATGAGGCTCGAGGCTTTTGAAAAAATAAACAAATAGAAGTTTTTAAATTAAAATGTTACTAAAAAGCGTGAGTTTTAGAATGCGAGAGGATGAATATTCTTAGAAAGGAGGGGGAAAGTATATTCTAGCGCCCGAAGGGAAGTTTGTCTGTTCCTTGTGTTCAGAGATCTCCTTTCACCCTCAGACCGAGCGGAAAGTATTAATGTGAAGGTTTGAAAGATTTGGAAAGAAACAAATCCACTTCTATGTAGTACCGGGAGATGATACATCACTATGGATTACTGGGTCAGAAGTTGCATCAGGTTTTGTGTGTACGGTTCTTTTCTTTTCTTTTCTTTTTTTATCTCATTAAGTCAAATCTTTAAGTCAAATCATTAAGTCAAAATCTTTCCCGAAAACCCCCCCTAGAAATCTGAAATCGCAGGTTTTATATTAAATGTTGATAGTAATAAGACAAACCCCAGTGAAACTTTTTCAGATTTAAACAGCAAATAGCCTTAGGATTTATCACGACTTTTAAGGCATTTGGAGAGTTTCCAGTTTCTTAATTTAAAAATAGTAAATCCCGTCAGGACACCAGAAGGAAGTCTCGTTGACTTACTTTGGATACAGCTTGAGGTGACCGAATAGTTTAGTATGGACATATATCCTTTCTACCATCTGAAAAACAATTGCAGAGAGAAATGGACAAAAGTACTATACCTCAGCAGCTAGTTTGGAAAATTTTAAATAAGTGGCACATCAGAGCAAGGGACTTTCTAACAATAAAGAAGGGTCCAACATTTTTTTTTTTTTTTTGTCCATGTAAGGAGTAAAATGTACTTACCCGTTTGGTTAAAAAAAAAAAAAACCCACCCAAATAAACAAATAAACAACCAGCCTGATAAAATCTATCCTTAGATATGTGCTGAATACAGCCCCAGTTCCTTTTGAGCGACGTTTTAGTGTGGAGGTGTCTTTTTTTTTTTTTTTTCTTCCCCTCGACTCAATCAACCTTGTCTTCCAAGGAACTAAAATAGCTCTCCCAATCCTTTCCTTATTGAAGATCCTACAAGAAAAATGTTAGATTCCAAAAGGGTCAGACAAGAAGAGGGAGGAAATCCCCCAACAACTGAAAAGTTAACGTAAAAGGAAAGCAATCTGTTCATTCCTCAGGGTTTTTTCCCCCTCTACAAAATGGAAGTTATAAATAATCACTCTTGTCTCTCCTCCCCAGAACTTCGCAAAATTAAAAACTTGAGAAAAATCAAACTAGACGGAATAGAGGGTAAAAGCGAATCTGAATCACAAAACAAAACAAAAAGAAAAAAGCCACTTCCCACTACAACAAAATGCCACAATCTCTATTGTCTGGCAAAGACAGATGTTAGAAAAAGGAGTTGCAGTTTGGAGGGAAAAAAAAAAAATACATCTGCCCATACCAGCGCCTTAATATCACCATAAAGGCCACAAAATAACTGTTGCTTTTTAAAGGGAAAAAACCCCAGTCGAAAACATCCCCGTGGCCGATAATGGTTTCTCTGCTGTCCCCAAGGTGCACTCGCATTCACAAACCCCGGCACCCCGCCTTAATGCCAAGCTGTTTTACTCGACAAGAAGAAACCTATCAAAAGCAAAATTCATTCACAATTTCCCGAGGTGAAATTACGATTTTCAGAAATTGCTGCAAAAAAAAGGGGGGGGGAAGCCGCCACTCCTCTTTTCTCCCCGTAAGGTAACAAAGCGATTCAGGATGTTTCCATTACCTGGTAACCGACATGTAGAATTTGATTCGCGATACTATTTTGTAAAATTAACTCGCTACGGAATTGCTATTAAAAAAAGCAAGCCGCAAACCCTGTCCCTTTCGGACGTCGGTCTGGGAATAAATAAAACCTTTGCCCGGAGTCCCCGGAATGATTGAAGCCGACCTGCTCGGGTTTGCTAGACGAAATGCTTACAGTGCGACCTTTCATTTCCGTCTCCTTTCTTCTTCTTCAGGCAACATTTGGTTTGCCCGGGAAGGCTCGGGCGGCCCCAGACCCCACCCCCACAAACCCAGCTTTGTCTCCTTTGCAAATGGGGGTAAACGACGAAGGGCCCCTGAAGCCTGAAAGGGAACCCGCAAAGGCGGTGGCTGCTTGCGGGGTGGCCAGCCGAGCCTTTCGATTTTTCTCGGGTGATCGCCGCGGGAGACGAGGGAAAGGAGTCGTCGGAACCCTTTCGCCTCGGGGTATTCTTAGTCTTCTCTTTGGGGGAATTCTCTCCCCTCACTCTATTATGGAGGGGAAAAAGAGAGGGGCTAGTCTGCAGCCGCTCGCGCTTCCTCGGCCCCCCAGAACCACCGTAGAAGCTCCAGGAAGAGCTCACTTCCCCGCCAGGAGCGCCTTAATCACTCGGGCAGGCCACCCGCCGCCGTCCCCCCTCCCTTTTGTCCTTCGCCCCCTTCCCCTCGGCCCCAAGAGCCGGGCCCCAAAAGGCCCAGCAGCTCCACGCTCGGCAGAACGAAAGCCAGAAACGTTACCGTGCCGGGGCCCGGTTCCACGTTGCAGAGAAACCCTCGGCCGCTTCCCCCCAGCGGCTTCCCCAGCGGCCCCAGGAGCCTGCAGTCGAGCCGGCCGCCTCCCACCTGAAGCCCCCTGGTCTTCTCGGTGCCTCGCAACCAATGGCAAGGCCGAGCCGGGAGAGCCTCCAAAAACGAGACGGGGCTCGGCTGTGCCTTTGGGTGGCGGGGCCTCCTCTGGGTGCTCTTCAGAAGCCCCCCGCGCCGGCGGCCAGCCGGGCCCAGCAGGCCCGCGGCTGCCGCGCAGCGCCCACCCGACCACCCTCTTGCTCGCTCTCAGCCGAGCTCGTCCGCCGACTCACCCACCCTGAGCACCCGCGCTTGGGCCACGTTGACCGAGAGGAGCCGAGCTCCGAAGACCCCTCGGATTAACGCTCTAGCTAGGGAGGGAGGAAGCGAGCGAGCAAGCAAGCGAGCGAGCAAGGGAGCAAGGGAGGGGCGGAGGGAAGAGAGAGGGAGAGAGGGGAGGTTGGCTTGGGCTGCCAATCTCCCACCGCCCCTTTCCCCCTCCTCTTCTTCCTCCTCTCGCCCCCCTCCTCGCTTTTTCTCCAATGGTAAAACCAGAAAACTTCCTCCCTGATTTGCAGGAGGTTACATTCACTGAAGCAGAAGCCCTGAAGGGGAGAGCGGGCGAGCGAGCCTAGTGCTCCTGCTCTGGGCTGGGTGGCTCGGGGTGGTGGGGCGAGTGTGTGTAATATTTCACGCAAGAAGATCGCATTAGCCAGTTTATTCTCCGGGGTAGATAAACTCGGAGGCTGGGGTCCCCCGTCTCCCTTCTCAGGGAAAAAAAAGGGAGAAAATCGTCCTGTCACTTTCCTGTCTCCCCATCAGGCAGCCCTTTTCTCTCCTCCCTAAACTTAAGCCGCTCTACTTCCCCAGCTGGTGCTGCTCCCCCTGATTGCAAAGGGTGGCTTTTCTTCCTCTTCCTCGGTGACCCTCACCCCGTCTCCTTTTCTCTGCTCCCCTATTCTCCGATTTTCTCTCTCCCCCCTTAGACCCCCCACCCCCCTTTTTGGTTAAATCTCTAATTGAGGAGCTCGGATTCTTCACGTGAGACCGCTGATTTGTAGTTTGAACACGTGGCTCATTCAAATAGCCGGACTATCCAAGAGATTTTCCCCCCCTCCTTCTCCTCCACCTCCTCCCTCTCC
>NC_058134.1:14652307-14767194 GCF_016433145.1 Gracilinanus agilis | reverse complement strand
CGCCAGCAGCACCAGCACCTTCTCCTCCTCCTCCGCCGCCGCCGCTACCACCGACGAGCCTGGCTGGGGACGAGGCGCGGCCGCCAGGGTTCAGGCGGCGCCCGGCCTTTTTTCTGGCAGCTCGAAGAGTGCCCGCACGCATCCTGGCTCGCTCCGGGGGGCTGCGGCGACGATGGCGCCGCGGCCCGATGGGTGGGGGGGCGCCCCGGGCTGTCCGAGGTAGGGGGCGAGGCCGGGCTCTTGTCAAAAATCCGCCGGAAAGCGGAGTGGCGGGGGCTGGGGGTGTGGGGAAGGGAGAAAGAGTAGGGGGCGGGAGACGAGGAAGAGAAGGAAAAAAGAGGGGCTGGCTAGTTGGGACGTCGTAGAGTGAGATTTCGGGGGTTTGGGATGCCCCCAGGGACTTTGCGTCCTTTCGCCCCATTTGGGGGCGTCTATCCTTTTGGAAAAACGTAACTTGGGCTTTTGGGGGGGTCCCCCTTCCTCGCGGTGTCCCCACCTTGTAATGATGCTTTCTATCTGAGACAGATTTTTTTTGCAGACCAAAGTAGGGGCGTCTTTGGCCCCTAGGTCTGGGTCTCTAGATAGAGGGGCTGGGGTGATTCCGCTGCGCCAGGGGTGGGGCTGGGGGGTGAGGAGTGGGAAACGTGCCCAGCATTTTAGTCTCAGAGGCTGTTCTTTCTGGGCGCTCTCTTCCCTCCCTCCTCCCCTTTCCCCCGCCCCTGTGCCAGGGAAGTGAGAGATTAGGTTGGAGATTGGGGTCCAGGGGTCCCCCCCCACTCAGCCTTCCTAGTGCTCCTCCTCACTTGCTTGTCAACTGCCAATTTTTCCCTGCGGTTACTTGGGTGCAGATTTCGCTTGATGGGGAAGGAAGGGGCGGGGGAGT
The DNA here is from genome assembly GCF_016433145.1 of Gracilinanus agilis. Lineage (NCBI taxonomy): Eukaryota > Metazoa > Chordata > Mammalia > Didelphimorphia > Didelphidae > Gracilinanus > Gracilinanus agilis. Next base: position 14,766,311 of record NC_058134.1, on the reverse strand, counting down.
GAGGGGGGGGTGCTGCAGACTGGCGACGTGGAACTGCGGCGGCGGCCCTGGGCGCGCAGCGGCCTCAAGCCCCCCTTCGCCCCCTTGTCTGTCCGCAGGTAAAGTGGAAGTGCATGGAAAACTCATCGAGGTGGAGCACTCGGTCCCGAAGAGGCAGAGGTAATTGTTTCTCCTTGACTCTTCTCCCCCCTTCCGCCCTTTCCTTCCTCCTCTCTGGGCTCCCCCCTCCCGTTCCCAAACCACTGCAGGAAGGGGAGGGGGCCCGCGACGCGGCATCTGGGCACCACGAAAGCGGGCTGCCACGACGGCACCCGCGGCCTTTGGCCTGGGCCCATAGAATGTTGGAGACCATTGAGCCACCTCCCTAGCCCCCGCAGCCGCCCCTCTCCCCTCCCCCAGCCCAATTTCCCCCCGGGGCGGGCAGCTGGCCAGACTTTTGGTTTAAGGGCGGGGGCGGCTTGGGGAGGAAGAAGCAGGTTCTTTTTGGGGTGGGCGCACTTCATCAACACTTGGGGATGGGATGAACAGGACATCCCTGGGGAGGGCGCTGAAAGGGGGAGAGGGAGGGCGGGAAAATCACAATTTTGGGGAGCAGCGGGGGGGGGGGCGTTAGCAGGAAATGAGATGGGCTGATTTGCGTTACATAACGGACGGGCACGTGAGGGAATGAGCTGCTTGTCTGGCAGCCGCATCACAGCGGGGGGAGAGGAAGGAGAGAGAGGTAAGTAAATATTCGATAGCCCCTCCCCGAGGAAATGGGGAAGGGTCTGCAAACCCCTATTTCAAAGCTCCCCTCCCCCCCACCGTCCGCCGTTGGCAGAACTGCAAATATGTGAGTAAACAAACATCCATCTTATTCTTATTCCTCTCCTCGAAATCATCATCATCATCATAATAAAAAAAACCACAACGACAACAACACAGGGTTTTCCCTCACAACCCTCACTGGTCACATTTTCTGCTTTCCAGCTCCAGATTTGAGCACGTACTTAGCATGAAGGAGGGGAAAGGGGGTGGCGTGGGGGGGGGACGACTGGGACTGCTGCAGCCTAGAGGATGCCCATAGCTGCCCGACGGCACTAGCAGCCTTAGCTCAGGCTGTCACTTGACCAAACGCCTATAAGAGAGTCTGAAAAGCCTTCTGAGGCTGTGAAGGCTGCCCTGGCAGCGCTGTGACGGCGCAGTAATATTTGCTGCGTAGCTCCTTCTCCAAAGGCGTTTTGCCTCCTCCCTGTGGCTCTTTAGCCGTCCTGCACCTCTTTGGCAGAAAGAAACAGAGGGATGGGATGGTGGGCTTGTAGGGGAGGTTCAAGGGATGCTCTGAGGTGACGACCAGAAGGTAAATCACCGAGGTTTAACTTGAAAACCAGGCTCCCTTGTCGATGACGACAGGGGAGTGCAGGGGGCTGGTCTGTGGGTCTGCTAGGCAGAAATATAGTAGGAAATCTTGAATGTGTCTCTTATAGCAATTAAAAAAAAGACACTTGGGAGTTTTCAATGTTCGAAAGGTAGCTAACAGCCCAGCGCCAGACTGATGTTTTAAAAAAAAGAGGGGGGGTCACAAAATGTGCTTCCCCCCCCTTCATTTATCAGTGCACCCAAAGGCTGGGCTTGCCTGTATTTTGCACCCTGACCGGTCTATTTCAAAAGTCAATATTTTTATCTTTCATGTTCCTGTTCTGGAAAAAAAAAATTACACAGAAAACCTAAAGACCTATTTTGGAATTGATCAGAGGTAAAAAGACTATTGCTGGTAAAAAAAAAAATGTGTGTGTATATATATATATATGTATGTATGTATGTAGTGGCTTATGAAATAGTAAATTATTCCTTCCTTACTCTCATCTTCCAACCTGAAACACAAAAAGAATCTGGCCATCTCTAAACTTGGGAAGTCCAGTCTTTGCCCACCTATCCAGGAGTCAAAAATATTAATTAATTGTGGGATCGGGTACTCATTTTTTTTGAGCCGCCATCCCTTTCATTATATCAAACAGTAAAACAGAATGTTTCTTTTAAGCTTTTCCCATTCAAGGAAAAGAAGGAAAATCCTAAAGGGCGTTGTCAAGAAAAGCGGGTACTCCAGATAGTGGGGGCAGGTCCTGGTGAGCTCTGGATTGTAAAATATGAGTCATTTTTAGACAGCAGCTCTAGTCTTCCCCTTCGCAACATTACCAAAGCAATACCTCCCTATATATTACAGCTCTGACTGCTGGGCAGGAAGATTAGAATTCTAACACTGCCCTTCCCTCCCCCCCCCCTTTATACTTTTATTTTTTGGTCCCCTTGAAAATATCTTGGGACCAATTCAGGTTTTCCTACCTGAATCTCTAAAGTGCAATGGAGATTCCTTTGGTTAAACTGTGAATATGACAAGAGACTTCTGAGTCCAAATTAGTAGGCTTTCCCCTCCCCATAATTAAGGTGAGAACTTAACATTTTTCTTGGCTCACTTTCAATAAAGAAGAAAAGACTTGGGCAACAAAGTGTTTAATTACACATTCAAGGTCAGGATTGGGGGAATAGTTTTTTTGGTAACCCCCAAACCTCTCTCTCCCTGGGCAGCTTGAATTATGCTTTTATAAAGCTTAGCAAAGGGCCACCCTGGGAACTGGACCAGTCCAATTTTTGCCCCCTCTGTTTTGTGCTAGGGAAATATTTATCCTTTGATAAAATATTGATTCTATCAATATTTTCCCCTCATTTTTAGGATTTTATCAATAAATAATTATCAATATTATCAATAAAATTGATAAATTTGAGACTTCTACCCTTTCCCTCAAGTCCGGGATTCTTAGCATCTTAATGCAAGTTTCTCAGGGAGACACATTTCCTCTCCTTTCCTCCCCCCACCTCAGCTGCTTCCACCTTGATGGGGGAAGAGGGGGGGTGGGTGGAGAGATAGTTGGTGAGTAGGCTAGGAAGGCGCCCTCCCTTCCCTTACAGCGTTAACCTTGGGTTCTTGGGCCAAGTTCGGAAGGGTATTTTGGCTCGAACCCGCTCCTTAAGAGCAGGCAGTTTTGCTTTGATCCCAGGGCCACGAGGCCTGGGGGGAGGAGAAAGGCCAGAATGCTTCAGGATAGGTAATCTGGACTCGCCTCCCCTCCTGGAGAGGAAGGTCAAGAGAAGGGCTTTCAGTTAGGGTTCGAGTTCAGAAGGGCAGCCCCTGCAGAGGGCGCTGTATTCGATAGTAACAGGGACATTCAGTAGCTTCCTGCCCTAAGGGAGGAGACCCACCTTTGCAAAAATGACCTTTAGACTCAGGAAAAGGCAGATTAGGAAGGGGGTAGCCCTGATAAATGGAGACTTGAGGGGACTCCCTGCAATTACAAGTTGGGGAGCCTGGCCGGAGAGGACCTTGGGTGGAACTAACTAGCAGTCAGCCCTGGTCAGTTTTTTTTTTTTTTTTTTTTTTTTTTTTTTTTTTTTTTTAACTGAGAGCTGCTCTGCGGCAGATGGGTTGGAGGGATACAGGAGAGCTCTAAACCCTAGTAGGTGGCCAAGCGGTACTACTGTGGGTTTCGAAGACTGCAGCAGTCTCCAAGGCAACGTGGCATTTCTGCCTTCAATCGCCTGTGAACTTGAGGAAGATAGTAGCAAGACGCCATAAGGTTTTAGATGTCTTCCCTCCTAGTCAAGAGAGGAATGAATTGGCCATCTCCACATGCTCCTTCACGGGGCCCCACTTCCCCCATCCTTCGGAGGGATTAGTGTGGACAGGATTTTACCTCCTCGCTAATGGAAACAAAGCTGGGGAACCAATAGTGCTGCCACCCCCACCCCATTTCCCTTCGTGGGGTAGAAAGGAACTAGGCTAAATAGTAAAGGCTGGGCACTTTTGAGAGGCTCCTAGTTGAACAAGGTGGCTGAGCAGCTGGAGTCTGGTGGGGCAGTGTGCTGGCTACAGAGTGATTATGTAAATAGCAATGATGTCACTTGTTCCAGGGTCTTTGTGGCTGGGGAGGGGGATGGGAAGGCTTCTGGTCCTGCCCGGGGGTAGGCTTTTTTTTTTTTGTTGTTCCAGAGTGGCCTTTTGTCAAACGAACACAGATCTTCTAGTTTCTTTTAGTTGAATTTTAACTGCATCCATCCTTTTTTTTTTTTTTTTTTGGCCAGATTTAACCATTTCCCCTTTGATTAGGCTTATATCTAGTGAGGCAGGTAATCTAGTACTAAGTTGCATTACCTCCTCACTTTTCCATCAACAACTCATTAAGGCTGACTTGATCCATTTGGGGCAATGCCCTGGATTGAAGACTTGGAAGGTAGGTGGTGCCCTGCTTGTCCAGCCTAGTGAAGAGGGAGTACCCCCCCCCCCAAAATCCATCATTAAAGTTGGGTAAACAGAAATAGCCGCCAAAGATAGCCACAAAAAAAAAAAAAAAGACCAGTTTTTCCACTTTTTCCCTCCTAGCCTTGTTTGGCTTTAAACTGTGTAAGGGAGGTGTGCTTTGGATATGCTGGGATATGAAACAAAATATGAAAACCCTCAAGAAATCCAATCTAATGTTCAGTTCACCTCCTTCCTTAACCTTAAAAAAAGGAAGCTGCTTCTGGAGAACCCGCTTTTCAGCTCTCTTTCTTTCCTGCAAATTTAAAATGAAGCAAAACCGGCTTCCCCTGGCTTTTTGGCATTTCTCTTCTATCCTTTGGTGGTAAATATGAATTCAGTTTAAGGAGGTGGTTGTCTAACTTGAAGACTTGAGGCCCTACTGAGTTAGAGGGTTATTTCTCTAGCTTGGCAAGAATTATATTGACCCTATTTTTATCAAGTTTTTTAATACACATAAGTACTCAAATGTGAGCTCTTTGACTATTGTACTAGAGGAATATGGGGAATATTGGTTTCCCCTTTGTAACAAGGGGATTTTTAAAGGATGCCTCCAGAAGTAAGGAAGCTCATCAGGCAACTCCTTGACTTCAGATTTTAAACATTAAGAATTAGTTTGATGATGATTAACTTAAACCTAAAAAAATTCTCGATTATGTTCTCTAGAAGGACAAATTGGTTAGTTTGAATTTTTGACATGACTGTCCTTCCCAAGTTTCAGCCAGAACAGAAGCTAAAATATAGAAGTCTCTTGTCCTCTAATAGTAGGCTACTTGAGGACTGACCAAGCTTTATTTAAATGTATCTTATTTACTTTGCATTTTTTAAATGCAAGAATTTCAGTTTTTAAGCCAGGAATTTTGGCTTTTGTCTAATAAATAGCTAAGCACAGGAAATCGGAGGAAGACATTTGGAACTTATCGAGGCAAGGTAGCAATTTGGAATCTTAAAGAGTCCAGTTTCTAGCGGTTCTGCTACCCAAAGCAAATAAGTTCTCTAATTGGGTCAGTTCCTGTTACAACCAATTCTAAGGAATCAGATCCAAACCCTTTTGTTTTAGAATTTTGCCAGGTTCCTGGAAATAAAGGAGTGCCAAATCCTTCTTAGTTATTTTAAATTGATTGTTATACAAAGATTTGGGGATTTGGATGGAATTGGCTGTATTATAGGGTTGAGTCCTGTGTCCTGGTTGGGGTTAGTGCTCTCTAGGTGGACTTGATCTTTGAAGCCCTTTAAAAATCTTCCCCGATCCGTATTGGGATAATTAATAGTTTGCTGATTAAAATAAATTGACATTGAGAGAGCTGCCAAGTCACTATGGAATTTTAAAAGGGAAGTATTTGTTATGGCTTTTGGCAATGACTTTTTCTAGGAATACTTTTTTTTTTTTTTAATGAAGGCATGAAATAGCCATTCAGCTATTTTGGCAGTTGGTATGTGTGATTTGGGGGAGAGACGGAAAGGGAAAAATGAAGTCGTTAGCCCATGCTGTACTTGGCAATGTTCTCTTTACATATACAAGGTTTTAGTCATAGAACTGGAGCCTGGGTAGAATCTGGGTCCCAGGTGCCTGGAGTCCATGGGCTTAGAGGAGGATTTGGCAACTGGGGACTGGTATGTACAGATTTGGGGGCCAATTCCCCAGTCAGATACTTGTTCCCTTTACCTCCAGGATAGCCTGTAGCACCAGGACACTGAGATCTACTTGGACCTTGTTTCTCTTATGTCAGGGGACATTGCTAATAAGGAAGAATTCAATTTTAGAAATAATGTTAGAGCTCTTTGAGACCGAATCGAAAGTCTGTGATATGTTCTAGATACCTACTCTTATATCAGAATTTTAATGTGTTTTATGGCTTGTTTATTATTAATTATCCTGTAATTCAATATAAGATTTGAGAATGTGTGTGCCAATTTGAGTAGACGCCACACACGTAGTAATAAATATAATGACTAGGATAGACTTCCATTTGTTAATAGCAGAAAAATATATATATATATATATTTATTTAATTAGCTTTAAAGTTTGCTAAGAGCTTTACATCTAGTTAACTAGAACTAATCTTTATTCTTTTTTGTTTGACTGAGATTACTCTATTTTTCCTGTTAACCATGACCATCCGAATGGTTAAACGTAGAGCACTGCAGAAATTGGATATACAGATGTCATGTATGAAATGTTCTGCTCTCTCAAGATCCTGCAGCTTGATTTATGTGGCTGTTGGAAACATCACATGTTGAAGGAATGTTCTTGAAGGAACTGTGAAGCCTTTAGCAGGGCGTTGCCAAGGCTTATTCCTTCTGTAAGATTTTTTTTTTTCCAGTTTAGGGTGTCTCATCTATTCATTGAGCACAGGAAACAATTGGAGCATTTGGATAGGGAGGCTGCTTTTCCAATTGGGCTTATACCTTCTAAGTCAATCCAGTCTGAGGGAGAATTCGGTTTTATTTTTTATTCTGTTTACATTTACAAGCATTGAAATGAGGACATGGGATTTAAAGTGACTTGGATTGGGGTATGTGGCAGAGTCTTCTTAACCTCATTGACTTCCTGCCTTGGGCTCTCTTTTAGATAAGAAAAAGAGATGGGAGAGAAACACTCCCCCTCTGAGTACAAGGTCTCTCGGACTTCAAGGTTAACGGAATCTTGACTAATTGTCTTATAGCATTGATAATGATAAGGGATCGGAATCAGAAACACCTTTGGTATCATCAACTCAATTTAGGCTCTGTTCTTTACATGTTTTGCTCACACTCCATCCATCCAAGTAGGTAATCCCTGTGGTCTTAAAGACTTTTACAAATGAAGAAAGAGAGTGAAATGGGAACCAAGCTTAAATTGTCGCTCTGCCAGGATTTTTAATACTAATCCACCTTGGGGACCCTCTCGTGACAATACCCTTTTTATTTTTATTTTATTTTTTAATTTTTATTTTTTTGAGAAATCAGCTCACCTTCTGACTTATTGCATTGGTTCTGGTGCTTTCCTCTATGGAGTCAGTTTGAACTGCCCCGAAACTCTTTCAACTATTTGATGATGCAGCTATCATGGCTCCTGCCAGGCTTTTCTAAGCTCATCATCCTCAAGGACTTCAGCTGTTATTCTCATGACATGGTTTCCATATCTTTCACCGTCTTTTGGGTGAGCTCTTGGTTGTCAATAGCCCTCTTCAAATTCGATGCCCAGAACAGAATACGTTATTCCAGATAGAGTTAAGCTGGTGCAAAGATTTGGATGCCATTTTGTTTTTTATGGCTCAAAACGGTATGAGCTTTTCTGTGCAAACAGAGCAAGTGATTGACTTGTCAACCCTGCCTTAGGGATCTTCAATGGATCCTGTACTGGTTTAAGGAATTTTTTTTTTTAACATAAGTACATGTTAAAGATATATAATTACTAAATTTCATTTTCGTTTTATATTTTATAGCCTTTAGTTTGGGTTGGAGGATGGGGGAGACAAATGGCTTAATAGAAGCTTTTAGGATTGATATCTCTTCCTCCACTGCCCAACTCTCTTGTTTTTGATCTCTAAAAGGTATTTGGTAAATGCTAATGTTAGAGAGCAGTTATTTTCAGGAGTGACCTTTAAGGGCTAGAATGGGAATTTTGACCAGTTAAACAGTAACCACTAATTAATACATGATCAAATTTTGAGGTTGGCTTCAATAAGGTATACAATTAAAACCCGATATTCGGGCAGCTAGTGGATTGAGGGTAAATTCAATAAGGATTTGTATTTGTTTGACACATACCCTCTGGTTGCTCCAGGCTGCTTTCTAAGATTATTAGAGGATTTATCACTGATTTGCTGGGGGGTGGAGGGGGTACCTCCTCTTGCCGTGAACTAGATCTGCCCTTAGGGAATTTCCAAACAAATAAAAAGCCTCCCTAACCCCTCCAATCCCACCCAGGACCCAGGGTGCTAACTTAACTGTCCTGGGCCTCTTTTCTCTCCTGCCTACTACATAATTCAGATTCACATCTCTCATCTGTAATATTTTAAGTATTCAATTCATTTGTTCTGGGACTTCATGCATTGATGCAAATCACAGTTCCTCTCTTATGGCTTAGTTTAATCTCAACCCCAGCTCACTTTTATTGCCTCACCCGCTAATTAAATTATTTCAGGATCATTTTAGTATCTTTTGACAACCATGAGGTCTTAGCTGTCTGTCTTGGAGAGATGCTAGAACTGAACGTTTTCTACAATGGGGAGAATCTCTGGACATTTAGCAAGACTGGTCTTAGACGAGTCAGTATTTTAACATCTGGTGATAGTGAAATAAGACATTGGAATCCAACTTGAGTGAAGGGACATCAGCATTATCAGGTGATCAATAAGTTAGAGGTGATTAACTGCAAGCACCCTTTGGGCTCCAGGAGTCTTGGGGAAAAGCAGTTCTTTCCTTTATCATTCCAGATACTACCCCAATTTCATAGATAAGAAATCTGGAGTTCCACATAGTCTTGAGGTATTTCGACGAAGGTATTCTCAAAGGAACAGGAATCTGGGGAAGGGAGGAATGTCTAGTCCGTGATCCTCCTTAGGTAAAAGACCAGAATGAATAACAAGACTGCCTCTACTGCTTTTGAGAACACATCAGGGAGATGTATTATAACTGGAAATAAAATGTAGCATTACTTTATAAATATTAAAACTGATGGACAAATTCAAGATCACTTAAAAACCTCTTTTTAGCCTTTCCCAGATACGTATGGCAAGATGAAGAGTAGAAATGTTACAAAGGATACCATTGCTTCTCTTTGGGCATCTGCAAATATTAATTTTCCAATCCAGTCATGTACTTCAGTGGGGGGAGAAGCCCTGATAGTGCCAAATAACTAACTTCAGGGAGCCTGTCGCAAGCTAGTGGCTAGAATCTGGACCAAGGCTCCTGTGGAGATCAGGGCAGAAGCACCGAGCCTGCCTAGCAGCTCCCATTGTCCAGCTGGTCTTGCTCTGTACCTGTTGCTGATTTCAGAACAGAGATGCCGTGTCCATTTGAGACAGGTAGAGGAGGGAGAGACACAGGAAACAAAATGCTTAGTACTGGGCTGGGCTTGAGCGAGAGCAGTTTTCTGTTTGAGGCCACTCCAAAAGCTTGTGGAGCTCTCTGTGGAGGCAAGCTGGGGTGGAGTCCATCCTTTGCAGGGTCGGGAGGTGACAGACAGCTTTACTTTAGTTTGGAAGGCGAGAGCTGTAGGCAGGAGGGATTTAGGCATTGAACAGTAGTAGCAAACTCACTTCTAAGCAGTCAAGTCGTTGCATGTTCAAATGTAAAGGAGAGTTTTCTCTACTGCTGAAGTCTGAGTAGAATCGGTACCCCTTCCAGTGGGGTTGGGGGTACAGGAGAAAGTGGATTTCATCTTGTTAGTGGTGTGTGGATTGGGTTAATTTAAATGGGTCCGGCTCATTCCCCTTTAGGTCCAGGGAAATGTTTTTAAAAGCATGAGGGGAATCAATGTGTTTTTTTTTTTTTTTTTTTTTTTTTTAAATAAGGGTCTAAGCTATTTAACAGTTACTCCTGGAGCTTACTTCTCTGGACCTCAATTTCTTCTGTAAACTGAAATGAGACTTTTGAGGTTCCTTCTAACTCAAAATCTCTGATCTTAAAATTATTTCTTGGTAGGAGGTGAATTTCCTAGACAGAGAAGCTTCCTATTCTTAATAAAATCTTGCTAATCAAGCAGAAAGAGAGAGAAACTAAGTATCAGGAAGAAAAGGAGAAATTCTGAAAGGGGAGCGGGTGAGACCTTTGGCACAGCTACATAGGTTGGAATGAGAGCTACAAAGAAACATTATCAACCTTGGGCTACAATTAAACATTACTTGAAATTTCCCAGTAGGTCTGCCACTTTGCTTTAAAAAAAAAAAAATAAGCCCTCCCAGAATTGAACTTAATGACCAGATAACCCGACCGCCCCCTCCCATTTTATAAATTTGCTACTGTTAAAATGAGCATGTAAAAAAAAATAAAACTATGTTTCATATGATCATAGATTTAAAAATGAAACAAGTCCCAGTGCTTATCTAGTTTAACCTCCCTCCTTTTACATATGAGGAAACTAAAGTCCAGAGAATTTTCTACTTGTCCAGCGCCAGTAGGTTGGTTCAAACAAAACCGTTAAGCCTTTCGTTTACCTTTCTCTCCGCTGTGCCTGTTGAAATCAATGTATTTGGAAATAGATCTTATACAGGTAGTCTATGGATCCATGATTTCAATGCGATGGACGAGTTGCTCCTTTCACTGATAGAGCTAGCAACTCCCTTGAATCTACTGACAGTGGATGAAATCTGCCAATGAGTAATTGATAAATTAGTAATTTATAGGACCCAGTTTCCAAAACATACTCCTTAATCCCCTCACCTTTGTTTCCTCTAATGGCAAAGAGAAGAACAAAAATACTTTGGAGGGAAATCAATCGGGCTTGGGTAAATTGCTACCCCTTTCTAGGTCTCTTTCTTCACTTGTGAAATGCAATGAAAGGACTAGCTATGCCCAAAGATCTCTTCCAGTTTCAAATTTATGATAATTTATATCTTGGTCTCTTTGAAAATTCACACATAAAAATGAAATCTTTTAAAGAATCTTTATGCCACATGCATAGAAAAAGGTAAAATTTCTCAAAAAAAAAAAAATCATGCTGACCTGAGAAGGAGCATACATGTAAAGGAAGATAGACCACTAAAACTGGTGGTGATTATTTTATTTTATTTATTTATTTTTTGGGGGGAGAGAGAGGGGATGAGAAACAAAGGAGCAGTTGTGGGCTTCTGAAAATTCTTGAAAACATTTGAAGGGAGTTGTTACAGTTCCTATTGACGTTATGTAGATGTTCATTTTGTTTGAAATGAAATCTTTTCTGATATCACAAGAACAACGTCTAGATTCCAGGAAGAATTTAGCTATTTGGTATAGAATGAGAGCTGTTCTCGGATATAAAAGAGATCGAGGGGCTATATCATACCTTCTTGGAAGAGTCTTGTTTTTGAGACTCTTGAAAATATGTGCAGTAAACTACATTAGTGCTAGTTAACTCAGAGAGTTAATCTTTTTAACCCTTCTTGGGCTTGCGAAGCAAATTCTAAAAAACTGGAGCTCAAAGTTACCTTAGTGCTGAAATTAGAACTCAAGCCTGTATTTTGGAAAGGGTGCAAAATCATAATCCTGACAGATTTTTTTTTTCTCTGATAATGTAGGATTAGCTCTTACTTTATTTCTTGAAAGGTTTCCAGTTCAGATGTGCCAAGTTTTAAATCCTTGAAAATAAAATTTCTATGGGAAACTGCTTATAAATTGTCTTATAATGAAATATCCTTAAAAATGTATGTATATTGATCTTTTACTTTTTTGGATGCTGAAGGATAAACAAAGCTTTTAGAAACCTCCTCTAATCTTTTGATTCCTCCTTGAATTTGGGTCCTACTCCGCCTTTTTTTTTTTTTTTTAATGTTTTTGCCTGTTTTAGTTCCCGCTCTAATTATTCATATAATGCCAAAGAACACATTTCGTGTGTTCAGATCGAGTTGTGCTTCCTGCCTTGTATAATAATTTATTGGGGCATAATTTGTCAAATGAAATACAGGGAACTTAATATGTGTAAAGAAAGTTGAACAATTCAGGGTTTCATATCCCTCAAATTCTTGCCCAGGAAATGTTTGTTTTTGCAAGTTGGCTTGTAACACTTTATAGGTGTCTATTTTGTTTGGGTTATAAAATTTGGAAATTTTGTGCTCTGTGTGTGTACAGACACATATGGAAATAGAACTTTCCAGAATTCAGGCTGACTCACTGGTAACACTGCCAATTTATATATACACACACATACATATATTCAGATTGAAACATAAAAATTCTTGTCATCAGCATTAATCAAGTTTTAAAATTATGGCAGAGAAAAAAGGTCTTAACAGAACTGGGTTTGGGTTTTTTCCCCCCTTTTCTGGAGCTGATGTGTTTTTTCCCCCCACCTGCCCTCATAAAATAAGCTGCTCTTCTCAGTTTTATTATTAAGCCACTCGAGTTTCCTAATGCTAGGATGCTGTCAGAGCCTCCATTTTTCCATGGGCTAATTATTTATTTTGCAGAGAATTCATGCCCTCTTATCCTCTTCCCTTTTACTGCCTATTTTGCCCATTAGCAGTTGCCTCTCCAGAGCAGAGACACAGATAACTCCCATTTTACTGTTTCAAGAAGGATTGATCAATGCAGGTGGAAGCTCTTGGCTACAAGGAAGATTTGAGTTATGGGTAGACTGTAGTTACTGGTAACATGCTTCTCTTTCTTCCCATTAGGCAGAATAATCCAAGTGGACCATAGGAAGTCGGGTTAAAAAATGCTTTAATAGCCTTCCTATTGTCAACTTATAGGATCATAGGTTTAGGGATGAAAGGGGTCTTTCTAGACTGCTACCCCCTTATTATACAGATGAGGAAACTGAGGTTCAAAGGTAAAAGAATTTTTTTTTAAGTTTCTTATTACCCCCTCCCCCATTTAAAACCATTCAGTTGTATTCATTCAAAGTTGACAGAAGGATGCCAAGGCTTTGGCAAACCACCTTCCCCACCCCACCCCTGGGGCCCAAACTCCTCCATTCGTCCCACCCCAATTTTTCCCCGTGGCCCACTGATGCCTGGGCTCATCTTTCATTGGGAAATCTCACTAAATCTGGTTATTAGTACAGTGCCATTGTCCTGTGTGACAGGAGACCTGGCCCCTTCACTCGTTTTCTGGTGAACCCACCCAGAATTATGGCCTTGGGTACAGCGTCCAGCTGACCCAGACAATCCCAGATTCTTAGGAGTATTTCTGGGAAAGTAAATCTGCTTTAAGCCATGTTTTTTTTTTTTTTTGTTTTTGTTTTTGTTTTTGTTTTCCCCCCATTTGTAAAGTGTAACAATGGAAAGAGTGCCCTGGTTATCCTGGAGTACTACTAATATGGGAAATAACCATCAGGCACTGATTGGATAGCGATTCTCCCTGACTGTGGGGTCTCCAAATGGGTGGATAATTTAAAACTACAGATAATTTAGAAGCCTCCTTTCCTCCCTGTGTGACTAAGTTAGTTAGTGTGACTCAGTTAGCTGAGGAAATGCAGATTAAACAGCTCCCTTTCTGATATGTAGGGAAGAGTTATAAGGGACAGGAAGGAGGGGGAAAAAAGACTTTGTCTCACCGTTGGGGTGAGAGGGACCATAGTTCAAGCCTTGGCCACCTTTGCTAGGTGGGAGGGAGCCTTTTCCCTGCAGTTAGTGTTCTGAGAAAGCACACCCAGATGGGAGCCTGTTGTCACTTGGTTTGGGAAGCTATCCAGGAAGAGGCATGAATTTGGCGAGTGGTTCAATTTAGAGACCTTCTGACCCTCAGTCCCTCTTCATACAGTACTTTTCCCCATGATCCTTTAATTTTAATGAAGTGCTTGGTAGGTGACTACCTCTCACCATTTAATTAACATTTTTAAAATCTTGGTTTAATTGGGATTATGGGAGGATGTCATTTTAGAGCCTTGACAATTTCCTTAAGCCTGAGCTGCAATCCCTTTCTTGGGCACATAATTAAAAAAAAAAAAAAACCCAAGCTGCATAAAAATAATAAAGGTAGAAATCCATTGACATCATTGGCTTCCCTTGGGCTTTAATATGTACTCAGTAGCATAACAAAGTGTTTCTGCTCCTGGTTTAGGAGTCCTCTTTCATTTTTATATTTTTTACTTCCTCTCTGGAACCATCATTGCCTTCTGACTTTCTACCCTGGGGAAAGCAGGCTACCCTCTCTGCTCCATATCTCTATCCTAACTTCCTAGGCATCTCCCATTTTCCTTCTGAATAGGGAGAGACTGGCTGGTTTGGGGAAAGCAGATTCAAAGCTGGAGAGAATCTCACCTTAGACACTACCTATTGTGACCTGGGCTAATTCCCCCGGAGTCCCACTTCACTTATCTGGAATATAAGGAGATAGATTGGATTGAAAGCCCTTTTTGAGCTTGAGAGTCTTAAGGAGACCTGGGGGGCTGTTAAGTGGAACTTTAAAATTCTGTTTGCTTTTGGCTTGAAGTTAGCATTAAAAACAAAAAACAAAAAACAAAAAACAAAAGAGCTGTGACTTCATTGCTATAGAATAATAGATCGTGCTCTCTCCCTGTTTTACCACTTTAGCTTTCTCAAGGTAATGAGACATGAAGAGAAAGCAGGGTATAGTGCCTAGAAGCTGATCATGAAACAGGGAAGACCGGAGTTCAAGTGTTTGTGTGACCCTGGGCAAATAATTTCATTTCTCAGTGCTTTAACCAATCCTCTAAAACTGTCTACCACCGAGCAGGAGGAAGTGTTGAGATCTGATCTGCAATAATGGAAGTTGCCATCCCTACCTATATTTTAGGATTATTTGAAAATTGCAAAAAAAAAAAATTTTTTTCAAAAACTCCCCCCCCCCTTTTTTTTCATATGCTGGTTGCAAAATTTCCTCCCCCTCCTTTTTACTACCTGCTCCCTCCACTTTTCAGCTTGAGTTGAGCATTCATTTAGTAGATACCTGTTGGAGGCTACCTCGTAAGCCACCTGCCGCCCATATTGATCCCAGAGAGTACTTTGAATCTGTGCTGGTCAGATGTGGAGTTTCCACTAACTAATGAGCGGATGATCCACAAAGTGAGATGAAGGATGGTTCCAGGAGTGCCCGAACAGCTCCGAGCTGTGCCCAGTGGCCCCTTTCTGCCTCAGCAATAAGGGAACTAGATATCTTTTGCTTTGCTCTTTGGACTGCCTGGCAGTGGGCTTTAGGACAGGCATGGCACACAGAGGGCAGGCAGCAGGAGTAGCGAAGTCCCCGTTATTCCTGAACTACTCAAAAAAAAAAAAAAAACAAACCACCCAAGAGCTGAAGATGCTGCCAAGGTCAGATTGCCTCCCAAAGTTTGAGGTCTGCAAGCAGGAGATGACTCACTGCATTTAGAAGAATGAGCTCTCTCGAAGGATGGATCATGCATGGCCCCGGGTAGTTTATCCTGTGGCTTATCTCGCAGGCACTTTTCTGTCTGTCTCTCTGTGTGTACAGAGATATACATTTATATATGTGAGTGTCATGGCAAGAGCGCTAATTTTGTTCCACCATCTGATCGACACTATCTCTGCCCTCTGCCATATGCGGTAATGGATTGAGGCTCAGAGTAGGACGTTCCTTCACCCACTTGCTTGTCCTACTATCTATCACAAAGGGAGCGCTTGCCACTCTGATGAAAGCTAATGCCTTATACTTAGAAACTGAGAAGGTTGGGTGGCTTGTATGCCCCCAAATACCTACGTCCTTTAAATATTCTTGGCTCTCCTCTCCAAGAAACATTACTCCTTAGCTCGCACAGTTCCTGGGATGTCCTCCTAATATTGTGGTCTGGGCAGTCTTTAAGGACCGTTTCAATTAAAAAAAAAAAACCCAACAGCACAATATTTCTTGATATCTTTTTATATTTGAGACACCTTTTCTGAATGTATCCTCTTTCTCCCCAAACCATTCCTTCTTTAAGGAAAAAAAAAAAAAAAAGATCGAGTTAGATTCCTGTACCCCTAGAGGAAGGGGGTGTATTTCCCCTTTTATTTAATCTGTGATTACATTAGCATAGGGAAGAAATGGCTTTGCCAAAGCAGATCTGTCCCATCTGTAAATTATAGGCTTAGAGGAGAGGTTCTTCACCACTCTGGGTGAGTGCCCCTCTTGGAAACGCCTATGGACTCCTTAAATTTTTTTTTTTAATGCAAAAACCAGAATACATTGGATCCCAAAGGAGACTCATTATATTGAAATGTAATTATCAAAATATTAAAACAAGAAGTTAGGCCCCTCGGCTTAAGAACCCCTGACTTAGGGGCACTGAAACATTAAGCATTTTGCTTGGTTCGGTTTTTTTTTTTTTTTTTTTTTTTTTTTTTTGTTCTTGTTTTTTTTGCCCTGAGAGATACAAGCATCATCCTTATGCAGGACCTGAAACTAGGTGTAATAGACCGGGAGGTCAGTTCTCCATCTGGTACCCTCTGCTTCCTATTTGCATTTTCTCCTCCTATCTAGACTTAGGGAAGATGGGGGGCAAACTTTGACTTCATTTTAAGCTGAGCATTTCACATTTTGTCAAGGCTTAGGCTAGGCAAGCTTTTCATCTCTGCTCACAAATTCAAGGATTCCAGTTTTTCTGCCACGACTTTCAGGGAGTGGCTTGTTAAAGGTGGTGGTGGAGGGGGAGAAGCAATTGAACAATTGTCTTATTGATAGATCAAAAGAGGCCTTCAGTTAAGGATGCCTGCGCCCAGCCCGGACAGTGTCACTGGTGGGGAATCTTAATCACACACAGGCCATTGCTCAGTGAACCAGTAGCATAAATTGAATCTCGCTCATCTGCACTTTTTCTTTCTCTCTCTTTTCTCCCCATTTTTCTTTTCTTTCCTTTCTCTCTCTTTTCTTCATTGTGCTCTCCTATATACTGAGGCAATCTGACATACCAGACAGGCTGCTCATTCAAATCACGTGTGTGCATTTAGGCCTGTGTGTTCTTGAAAGCCTCAGACAGTGGCTTACACACAGAACTAACAAATCAATAAATAAAAATCGAACGTCACCTTTGGTTCCTGACTTAGGAGCTACTCGATCTGGATGGAATTTTAGGAACAAGAATGAGGTCAAATTCGTTAATCTGGGTGATTAGGGTAATTGAAAATGAAGACCAAGCTAGAATGGAACAAATATATTGGCTGCTCAGATGAGTAGGGGGCTGTGAACTGGATGGAGAAATAACAAGGGCATTCAAGTCAGTTGCTGCCAGCTCTAATGAGGACGTGGGGACTCAGAGGGCTTGGACCAGGGCTTCTTGGACAATTATTTAGATTTAGATTGTTGCAGCCTGAACGTTAGAATCCATTTTTCACATTTGCCACAGAGTAATTTTTTTCTATACTTTAACAAGCTCCCTCTCCTTCCCATTTTGATAATTAGAAATCAATTTTAGACCCATATTTCACGCCTTCCTCCCTTGCAAAATTTCAAAGCTCCCCATGCATTTTAAAATAGTATTAGTATCTGTATTGATCCTTTTAGTGCTTTGAGATTGCTCCTAGAATTAAAACAAAAATCAAATTGTAAACTTTTTTCAAGGCAAAAGAATTCTTAGATTCAGAATACCTTATCGAGAATTATACTACGAATGCCAAGGAGCCTAAAGCTTGTTTTTAAAGAAGGAAGCTTTAAAAGTTTTTTAATTGAGCTGGTTGCAGTAATAGTAAAAAAAAAAAAAAAAAATTACCGCTGAGAAATGTTTTATTTTCAAACAAAATAGAGCATGGCCTCTTTTGATGGCAGCTGGAAAAGGTGCCTAGAATACTTATTTACCAATGCATAATTTATAGATTTGTTTACACGAAAAACTTAAATCCCATCTTATTAAAAAAATACAACTAAACACACAAACAGAGGTATTTATTGCATATTATCTCATAGATTTAGGATTCGTAGTGCATAATGAACTTTTAAAATGTATTCTTAAAGCGATACCGCTGAATTTTAATTTTAATGAATCTGATTGTCTATTACTTGATTTAAATTTTTTTTCCTGAACAGTCATTTATTTTACATTTTGCGGTCCGCGTTTAGCAAATTTTTTCCCTTTCAAATGGCAGTGCCAAATATATTTTAAAATAACCATATCTGTGGCAACTTGGGTGAGATTTTATCGGTTTTTATCCTGCCACCCTTACCACTTCTAACATATTGCTGGGGAAACAGAGGCAGTCTTTATCCACAGTCCAGTTTTCAAACTGAAAATATGTTTGAGCTTCTTTGAATCTTTCTAAAATGAAGACTTAAAGGTTTGAATAGATGTAAATGTATGTAAATGAAGAGAGGGAAGGCTATTCATGCTTTCTGTCCTCTTTTGTGAAAATTCTGTGCTCTGTTCAGCCCAGGTGTCTGAGTGTGTCTGTCCCTTTTTGTTTTACTGAATTCCTGTCTAATGAAACTTTTGTTTTTGACTTATGTGGGTTTTTGTGGAGCTAATTCTGTCTACTTTTGATGGTAGGAGAAATTGCAGCAAACACATAATTATAAATTTCTCTTTGTAAACACAGCTTCACAATACCCAGGATGCCTTGAACTTCCAGCCTCATGGTTTGTGTCTGCAATTTTGTATTTATTGTTAGTATTTTTTTTTTTTTTGTAAATTACCCATTTCCCCCCCTTTCTTTAGCAGAGAGAATACAGTCCTCTTTGGGGGAGTAAACAAATTCTCAAATGGAGGACTGAAAATGTGTGTATAAACTTGACCTAGTTCTAATTGTGTTACAAGAGGCAATTTGTAATGAGGGGGGCGGATAGGGTGGAGCCCTGGTGAATATCAGTTTAAATAGGGTCCCAACTCACACTGATTTCACATAATTAGCTAGCTGGTTAGCTTTTATTATGAACCTCTTGCTGACTCAAATGTACCATTGAGGGAATGGTGTAACATTTTTTTTAGGCGGTAGATACTGTCTAGAAGGACTACACAGATTTTTCACAGAATGTGGGGGTGGAAGGATTTTCTGGTCAAGCAAACCTTTAGAAAGAATACTGTCTAAAATATACCCATTACATAGTATGTAATGTTTCATTCCTGCAAGAGCCAAGACAGCCTGTTAAACCTATAACTGAAGGATACTGAGGCACTTTATCTAATTATCTTCAGCACTCTGGGGGCCCCCAATAAAGAGTTTGGTTATCAGAAACTTCCTGCTAACCCTCCAGGGGCAACCTGTTTGACTTATTTATTCAGTCCCTCCTTCTAACTGCTAGAAGTCCGATTTGTGACAGGATCTTCAAGCAGCACACCCAAGAGGGGTGTGGATATCTCTATCCATTTCTTAGCATTTAGTCTTGAAATATATAGGTCAGAAGTAAATTTCCAGCCAAATTATAATTTTATATTGAACCAAGAAGCATTTCAAGTACACAGAAACTTCCTGGCTTCTAAATTAGTCCATCCAGCACACATACATAAGCATTTAGGGGATGGAAGTATTCCTTATTGTGAAACTGATCTCAAGAAAGATCTTTAAGATCCTCAGTTCTTGGCTCAGTGGCCCTCATGTTTCTGATTCTAAGGCAAGTATCCTTTCTCTAGTTTTCCTGAAGCCTTCAGCTCCATAGCTTCTAAGCCAAGGGAAAATGGAGGTGGCTTCACCAGTTACTGATTTAGCTATTAATTTAAAACTAGCCGCCTCTCACAGTTTTAAAAGATTATTTGCAAAATCCCATACCTGGTGCAGAGGTACTGAAGTCAAACCCAAGCCCTCTGAAAGATTTCATTTGTCCCACTCTCCTTCCTCCAGATGTCACGAGTCAAGTTTTGATTATAGGTGCTCCTTGTTCCCCGGGTTTCAAGTCTTTTCAAACAAGTTATTACACAGAACTATGTTGGGACAGCGAGAACAACGGTATCTCAAGTTAAAATGCCTTTCCACTACGGATTCGCTCAGATTCTAGTTAATCTACAAATTAATATAGCTGTCTTATACAGACTCAGAGCATGCTTTTGGCAAAGCTCATCTGAGCCTTCAAGGTTCTATAAGTAAACTCTTAGCCACTGTGGGGCATTGTGGTTTGTCAAATATTCAGACTAACAGAAGATTTTCCTACGCGGACTCTGAATTTTCAGAGAAACGGGAGACGCAGGACCAAAAAAAAAAAATCAGTTTTGTTTTAAATGGACATTTATTTATACAGCCATTCTCTCATTTAAGTCTCAGAGTAACCCTGGGTGGGTCACACCACTGTTATTTCCGTTTTACAAATGAGAGAATTGAGGCTTAGGAGAGGTGAAGAGTTTTGCTCATAACCTCACAAGCTAGTTAAGCTTCTAAGGCAGAATTCTCACTTGAGACTCTTTCTGGCTCTCAGATCATTGCTGGAGCTTTAACACTACACTGCCTGTCCACTTAGCCAATCTAATCTCTTGTATGGGGACAGCTCCGTTTAATAACCTTAAAGATATTATTCTCCATTTCCCTGATGAATAAAGAAAGGCTCAGGAGATAAGTGACTTGCCTAGGGTTATATTGCGCACACACACACACACACACACACACACACACACATCGAATTAGAAGCAGAATTTAAATCTTGACTTCCTGAATTAAAGACTAGCCCTTAATCCGGAATAGCACAGAATATCTTTTATTCCAACATTTGAAAATCTAATACACTAGAGCTCTGATTTTGGTGATCAAAAAATTTTTGTTGGTGAATGGCACTTCTAGTAGACTGAGGGAGGGTGAGTTGATTCCTGAATCCAGTTTCCTTATCAGTAACATAAATGGGTTGGACTCCTTGATCTCTGAGATTGCTGTCCAGTTCTAAAAGTGATTCTCTTATCTTAAAAATCCAATATCTTGAGTATAAAAATATCAAGTATACTGGATAGCGGCATCCTGCATTAGGGCTCTTGCAGATCAATGTTAGCTTAAAATTTGTCCTGTTCATGGGAATAGGCAGCCAACCACCAGTGGACACTTTAAGAGAATGTTTTCTGAATTCAGCTTAGCACTAGTTGTTGGGGGAAAGATTCTCTCTTGGCAAGAGGAGGGGACCAAGGTCAGAGCAGTCCTCAAACCTAGGCCACCTCTGTATTTTCAGAAGTAAAGATCTGATTTCAAATCCTGCTTTAGCCACAGATTAGCTGAGTGATTGAGTCTCAGTTTCTACCTGTCAAATGGAGGTACTAACGCTCGGGATGCTTACCTTTTGGGACTGGGAAAGATACGAGTTTTATCATGAATGTAATGTATTTTACAGACTTTTCTAGAAATACCAATTGTTGATGCTAGGAAGAGGGCTAGACCAACACCCATACATTATTGATGGCTTACTGGAATTTTGCATTGGAAACATATAGGTACAAGGGTGGAGCCCAAAGCATGCCAATTTTAAAAAGCTGCTTTTAAAAGATTTAACTTGGGAGAGTCCTTAAATGTTTTCCTTAACAATTGGGGATAAAGAATATAGCTGTTAAATTTTCTCCCCTCCAGATTTTAAAAGTGCATTAAGTAGGCTTATTGCTCTCCTTGTAGTAAATGGTCATAATTATGTGGTTTTAGTCTAATTGTAAGCTTGAAAAATAGCTAACTGCTGCCTTGGAGCAAGCCACCTTATCAACATGCAGATTTTTAAGTGTGTGTTTTTTTTTTTTAAAGCAGTAATATGAAAACTCCCTACCCTGCACCTTGGGGCTTTTTTTTTTTTTTTTTTTTTTTTTTTTTGTAGGTGGCATCCTAGGAAGTCTTATTGTAATAGTTCAGTTGTTAAAAAAAAAAACCCACAAAAAATGTTATGGAGAAAGGGAAAGGTAGATAGGTATTGGCTTTAAACAAGTAAGACTGTTAGGGAATTCTCATAGATACTTGGGAATTCTCTTATGTGCTGAGATTTTCTTTGGCTTGGTCAGGGTTGAAGGTTTCCTTAAAGCCTTGCCAAGGTTCGGGGATTTATCCTGTAGGAGGGCAGGATCAAAGGCAGAATTTTATCTCAGCTTTTTTGATTCCTGACCTAAATCGATCTCTTACTCCACTAACTAAAGAACTGAGTCTCTCTGCCCCAAAATGCACTTAGCTGGGTACTTATTTTTAAGGCAAAGGTTTTCAACCTGGAGTTCGTGAATTTGTCTTTAAAAACATTCTGATTACCAAATTTCGATGTGATCAGCTTTCTTTGTAATCTTCTATATTTTGTTTAAAGTTTTAAATACGAATAAGAAATTTTAAAAATCAGACTCTGAAAAGGGATAGGCTTCACCAGACTTACCAAGAGCTTCAGAACCTTTAAGAGAATTGCAGGAGAGAGAACTGTAAGGTAGCATGGGGTGTTGTGGAGAGAGTCCTAGGTCTTGCCTTCAAGGCTCAGCTCTGCTGCATATTAGCTGTATGGCTCACTGACCTTCCTCCCCTCTTCCAACTCTGGGTTTCCTCATCTGTATAATAAAGGGGATTGGATGAGATGGAACTCACAAGTTCCCTTTCTTCTCTTAATGAAAGATCCAAATATAATTTCCAATTGTGTTCAAAGGGAAGAATCTCAGTCTCTGTGCATCCAGACCCAGGGAATAACTGTGGTTGTTATCACACAGCTTGGGAAGCTGGCCCCCTGCTTTTAACTTTCATTTCATGCTGGAGGGGGCTGGGCTGGGCTGGAACCTTGAAGAGCAATCTAGCCTGACTGAGCTGGAGCCCGCGTGGGGCCAGGGGAGAAATGGAATGAGCCTATACAAAGCTAGACAAAGAGGTGAGTTGGTGGAGGGCTCAAAAGGCCAGGTGGAGGAATTAGGATGGAGTCCTTGACCACCGCTAGTTATTCTCTCGCTAGGGACCAATTGCTTGAATGCAAGGAGCTGGGAAATTTTTTTTTCTAAACGCTTATTTTCCTCTTGTGAACCATTATATTCTCTTGCATGCTTTATCCTGCCAGATTGTGCATGGAGTGTTTAAAAAATTGAACAAATAAGCTTTGTGAGCAGTTGAACGTGATTGCTCAAAAACAAATCAGGAGGGGGCAGTCAGGCTAGGCTGTTCCATTTTCCAGAACTTTAGGTGATGAGAGTCTTAATTTGTGGAGAAATGGGTATTGTTGCTTAGTTATTTTTCCAATATTACTTGCTCCAAATCTAATTCCAGGAATCCTTGTTGGATGTGTCCCACCTGTTGAGTGTTCATGTGAAAGCACAATGATTTGGCAGCCCCAGACATACTTTAATAATAACCCGTGTATGTCTGTGTATATATATATATGTATATATATACACATATGTATTGCTCTAATACATTATCTCATTTGATCTTTAAAATCTTGTAAGGCAAGTATTATTATCCTAATTTTAGAGATGAGAAAACAGATGCTGAAGGGGACTAAGAGACATGCCCACGGACACACAGTTCTGCTCCCAAACGAATACTTCAGCTACTATGTTATTGTTCTGCCTGAATGACCAAAAAAAAAAAATGTTCCCAAATGCCACTAGTTTAGTCCACCTAGTAACTCCTTTCTTTGTGGACTTATAGCATTTTAATCTCAAAGCAAGTGTGAATTCTTTTCTGAAAACAGGAAAAATTCTCTGTGTATGGGGTAAGAGAATGAGCTATTTCAGTAACTTGAGAATCTCTTTACCAAACAGAAAATCATTTCGAGGTAGCCAGGAATAGATTAGATTGGATTTGAGAGCTGCTACTATCTTAATAAATGGTTTCAAATGGTGGCAAACCCTATGGAGGGGAATTCTGTTTTGTGATCTATGCAAGCCCGAAGGTTTTTGTTTTTGAATATGGGAGGAAAAGTGAGAACAATAGCTATTTTTCCCAAAGTGTCTGAAGCCTCTATGAATAGTCTATTGTAGAATAAAGCTGTGGGCTTTTTTCCTCCCTGGGATTGCTCTCCTTCTACTAAATCACTGGAACGTAAGCCCAGAAGATGTGCCTGCTTTTTTTTTTTTTTTTTTTTTTTAATAAAGACCTGCAAAGGTCTTATTAAGCAGCTCATTTAAACTGTAGAGCCCGCCACTAATGTTAAACCGCGTGGGTTCCTGCCATGGATTGCAACATTTGTGATTTTATGAAATAGTTGCAGGAACCTTTTTGTTGAAAGGCTACATTTTCAGATGCTTAAGACCTAGGACAAAGAGTGGAGTCAACTCTCTTGTTCAGGGATGGACAGCGTAGTCTGTGAATAACTCAATTCAACAAGTATTCATAGGGCTTTTATAGGTCCCAGCCCTGGCACAGAAAAAGAAACATTGTCTGCCAATGAGCTGACAACCTATTTGGGAGACGACTTACACATGAGAAATGAGGCAACGCTATTAAACTGCCTGAGAGGGGATCCTAGATCTAGAGCTGGGAGGGACCTTAGAAACCATCTCAGCCATCCCTTTTGTTTTTACAGATTGAGAAATCTGAGGCCCCAACAAGTACAGATTTGCCCAGCTAATAAGTGACAGGCAGCATTTGAACCCAGGACCTATGAATTCAAAGCCAGTGTTTTTACCACAGTATCAGACTCACCCCACACCCCCCACAAATAATTGCCCTATTCTTTGCACCCACCTTAGTGGGTAGAAATCAACTTCTTGACCTTGAACTTAGAGGCTGGTTAGAAATTCCAATCAGTACTTATGAAAGCTTTTAAAAAGTAAACACTGAAGGATAAGAATATTGTGTATGTAATCAGGAAGGCTTCCTGGAAGAAGTGATTAAAAAAAAAATCAGGGTCTTGAAAGTAAACAATATGGACAGGTGGGAGGTGGGGGGAATGGCTTGGAAAAGGGACATTGTCGGGCTGGCATGCATGAGGGAACAAAACCACCAGCCTGCAGCTCAAAGGTCTAGGTAATAAGGATTTCTTAGAAACATTAAAATTCAGTAGTAATTTTGCAAATGCTGTTACTGGCCTTAATGTGGATAATCTTTTGAATAAGTTTGGGCTGAAGCCCAGCTGCCTGCCCTTCTCATTGCCTTCTTCCTCATTATAAATATGAGGAAAATTTCATTTCGGTATTAATTATGCTCTACATGTAGCATAATGAATATGTTCACTTCATGTATTTAAACGATAATAAGATTATTAAACTTGGTAATATAGCACATCTGTTGTGAGGCTGTGACCTTAAGTAAGCCATGTCACCTGAGGGTTCTAATCTATGAAATCAAAGGACCTGGACTCACTGACGACAATGATGATGATGATAACTAATGGTAATAGAGAGTTTAAAGTGTGCAAAAAATCCTCTCTTTCCATTAGCTTTATTTGATCTGCACAACACTCTGGGAGGTAAGTGTCGATGGTATTAAATCCTGCTTTATTAATCTTTAGAAAAATGTTTTCTTGATGTCTTTTGTCTTGGCAATCAATTCAAATCTAACCCCTCCTCACCCCCTAATTCAGCCTTTTAAGGGGCTCAACTTGGAACAGGGGAAAATGTACTGGATTGGGATTTAGAGAACCTTAGGCAGGTGACTTCATTTCTTTTGGTGTCTGGATCCTTATCTGTAAACTGATGGAATTGGACTAGATGACCTTTAAAAGCCCTTTCCATAAATCTGTTATCATCCTTACTTGTGAAGAAAAAGGGAAAAAACAAAACTGTTTTGTGTGTCCCCATTTCATAGATGAGAAAGTTGAAGCAGCCAGAGGATAAGAAGATCATTTGTGTCTCAGTCATAGATCATACAAGCATAGCTTTAGAGTTGAAAGTGACCCTATTCCAACCCCTTCATTTTACAAAGGAGGAAATGGCAACATTGAGACCCAAGTAAATTGCCCAGGATCACCCAGAAAGTAGGTAGAAAAGTCAGCATTCGAACCCAAGTCCCTCTTTCCAGTGTGCCTTGTTTTTGACTTCACACACCTTCACTGGATTTTAATCTTAGCAGCTCTTGAAGGTGCTAGTGTAGTATATTATAGAATTCTACATCCTCCGATGCCATTGGAACAATTTCTTGGAAGTATCTTGTGTATTTCACAGGTACTTCTAGAAAATTCCTTGTGTCTGAGCAACTTGAAATTAGAAGTTATATTTTTGTGGCTAAATTCGACCCTCATCCCTAAATGATGGCAAGTCACAGGCACAAAAATACCTCTTTTTGAGCTGAGATGAAGACTTACTTCCCAGCAGCTCTCCTTAGACAACAAAGACTTGCTTGGTGGCCCTTTTGGACTTAAGTCTTGGGCTTATGTCGCCACCTGGTGTCTTACCCAGAGAAGTGTTGGACCCAAAGTCTGCCCCTACCTCTTGATAAGAGCTTTGGAAGAACCTTAAAGCTAGAATTTTCTTCTTTTTGTCCTGGACTCACTGGGCAGTTTGGTGATGCCTGTGAACCCATTTCTCTGAATAAGGTTTTTAGATGCACAAAACAAAATACATAAAATTACAAAGGAAACTAACCTTATTGAAATTTCGTTAGTAAAAAAATGTTTTTTAAATCTACGGTCTCCAAATTAAGAACCTCTGCCTGAGAAATAATCTAGTTCAGCCTCATTTTGTAGATAAAATAACTGAGTTAGAGAAAAAAAGACAACCAAAAAAGAATTTCTCTAGGTAGTTTGCATCTGGAGAGCACATACAGCACTTGACTCTGGCTTTCCCTATTCTCAACTCATTTAATTCCCTATTCTGGGGGACAGTGGCCGGGGAAGGAGGGACAATAAGAAGGGGAGGCAAAGATAGAAAGGTCTAACATCGGAACTTAACATATTGGGCCAGGGTGGAGGATAAAATAAAAAGGCAAAAAGCCAAACGGTTTTCCAAATTACCTAGATTTCAACAAAAACATACTCCTCTAGATAACTGGATTTGGTTATATTTAGAAAAATCATTGAATGATCTTACCAGTGAATGAAATATGCCTAAGTGAGGTACTTAATTCACCATTTCCCAAGAAGCCCAGGGTGTTTTGGAGGCAGCTGTGACAAAGTTTTTGCCACCAGAATATGGGTTTGACTGAATCTTGATGATGTGGAATGGCTTGAAAACTAGCTTAAAGCGTTTTCTTTTTCTTAGGGAAATTTACTTGATTATTACCCTCTTCTTAATGGAGGAGGTTCCTTTGCACTTGAATGATACCACATTTGCTCTTTAAAGCAAAGTCATGTTTTTAGGCTCCCAAGGAAACTGGAAATTATTTAAATTAAAAAAAAGGTGCTTCCCTATAGAAAAAGAACTGGAGGGAAAGTCTGCTCTCTTGGGGCTAGCTGAGGTTGGGAGGGAAGAAAAAATAAGAGCACTGGGAAGGGGGAGAATGGAAATGTATGAAATGCTTTAGGGACTGGGTACTTTTTAGAGAGAAAGGTTTGTAGGTTCTGAAGATGTACCCAGATGCTATTATTGCCTTCTCCCAAATCACCTCCAAATAATTTCGTATCTCTCTAGCTGGTATTTTCTTCTATGTGGACTTATTTTTGCATCCTGTAGAAAGGAAGCTCCTTGAAGGCAGAGACTGTGTCTTGTGCTTTTGTATAGTGCCTTAACATAAATACTTTGATTCCTGGGCACTTCACGTTTCAGTTTTGTTTTACTTTAGTTTTCAACAAAGAAATAGGCTCCTTTGCTGATTTTTGAAGTGCGGGCAAGGCTTGCCTGGTTTTAGCCACAACCAAATCACCTTTCTTTGAATCCAACAGTTAATAAATGTTTACCTTGTGTCAAGCACTATGCTATGTGCTATGGATACAAAGAAAAAAAAAATAAATCTCTGCCCTCAGGGAACTTACTTTCTGATGGAGTAGTCACAAATATAAAAATAGAAATTTATATATATAGACTCAATAGCTGGAAGGTAACCTTAGAGGAGGAGGCAGAAGCAGCTGAGGAGTGGAGGAAGGTAGCAGGATTGGTTTTGATCTGAGCCTTCCAAGGTTTTAAACTTGTCCTTATTCTGCTTCTCTGCTTTGGGCTTTAAGGCAATGAGTCCCTTGTTTCTAAAGTCTGTAGGACCTTTTGAGATCTGTCTGATCCCCAGTCCTCAGGAGATCAAGTCAAGTAGATGGGGACGATCTTACCTATCATTTCTATAGATCCATAATCAATCAGAGGAAGCCCAATGGTAAAGGCACCAAATACTTTTTGGTTGATTTTTAGAAGGGGCAGTTGTCTTGAAAAAGTATTCTCATTGCAGAGTTAAAACAAAACCAATAACTAACTAGCCTTGGTGTAATAGCCCTGCAATAATGTGTTTTATTTAAGGTATCGTAGTTATTCTAGAAAGAAAATTCTTCATCTGGATCCATTTAAAAAAAAAAATGTTTCACGGTGACAGTTTTGTTTCCGTGCTGTTTGCTTTGGAAGTTGGGTTTTTTCTTTTCACACCAATAAACATTTCTGAGAATATATGAATCGAATTCTGAGAATACGGCATTAAATATTCCATCCTATCCTACTGACCATAGTCTTCAACAAATGTCGCAGAAGGGTGCCACTTCGGGACAGATTTTGTTTTCTCCCTCCCCATATATTCGATGTATGGTTTTATCTTAGCAAGCAAGATAGCCACTGAATTCAGAAGAGATGGGAAAATTTCTTAGAGGAGACCAGGCTGAGAGCTACCAAGTTCTAGAAGAACTGGAGGTGGGGAGCAGGATGAATCAGAAATCTGATAAAGAGTCCTGGTGGTCCCCCAATTTACTCTATAGATATCCATACATATGTATGTAAATATTCCTCTCTTAAAAAATAAAGACACAGAATTTTCTATTTAAAGGAAAATCGAGTCCCGACTGCTTCAGGAAAGTAAAACCTCTATTTTCTAAGGATGTGATGTCTCTGTCCCATCCATTCCCCAACTCCTTGCCCCGGTTTACCTGAATTAAAAATTTAGATTTTTTTGTATACTCATATTTCTTCAGGTGGGGACCCTTAGGTAGCCCCAGTAGGTAGCTCTGTGTCTTTTCTTCTATTTATCAAAGGATTCTTTCTTCTTTTGTTAACCAGATCCCAAACTCTTTCTTTTAAGAAATAGCAATAACATTTTTTTTAAACTGGCCCTGACAGTATGAACACAATTCTAGTTGCCTGTGACAACGTAGAAATCCTTATGTTGGCCTTGGCTTGTTTCAAAGCAAAGAATCTTTAGTGACTTAAAAAAAAATGAAAAGGTATTCGTTTGCTCTGGGCATGCATTCCTCCTTTCTGCTTTAATATGTTCTCTTTGGAAGGCACATTTTTCCAAAATTTATTTCCTAATAAAATAAGGTAACTCTATAGCATCTTCCCAGCCTCTCAACCTCTCGATTTATGGCTAGTTTCTGCACTGGCTTCTTTAGAATTCCTCAAGGGCTTTGGAGTCAGTGTTTGTTCTTGGGTTGGGGAGGAGGAGAAAAGAGGCAAACGAACTACCAGGGAATCTAGGCTGAATGTTACTGGTGTTGGCTGGGGTCTGACTATGCCAGCCTTTTACTTACACGATAACTGGTTGTCTAAAAAGTGATATCAATGGCTGGTGTGCAGGGGAGGGAGAAGTTCCCGAGAACTTGGTGAGAAAGGGCAGAATGCTTGAGTTGGAATTGGAAGGGAACTCGGAAGCCAGCTTAGTTCAAACTGTGGATTTTACAGAGGAAGAAACTGAAGCCCCCAGATAGGGAACTGATTTTCCTTGAGGGCTCAGTGTCTGGCCTGATACTTGAGAAATATTGGGACCCAATTGAGAACCACAAATTTTTCCATAATGAATTGAATTCTTTATCCATTTGCCATAATTATTGGTATTGTGTCCTTCCCACAATCACTTTGCATTGACTGATCTGTACTGAGGTTGTTTTCCCTGTCCAAACCCTCCCCCCCCCCCAAAAAAAAAGCATATGAGCTTCTTGAAGGTGGGGACTGGGATTTATATCTCTTTATATCTCCATACCGCCTGTGATGCCTGGCATAGCTAGGCTTGGCACTTAGTAATTGTTGAACCAGGTTCTTTTAAGAAAGGATTTTGTTGCTAACTCTGATTTTTTTTTTCCATTGCCTGATTACTTCTTATTACAAAGAATCATTAAAATTGAGTTTGATTTGGTGCCTCCAGTTCTCAGTGCTGGCTCCCCCTTTTAGGAAAGCATTTTGGTATTTGTGGGTCTGGGTTCAAATTGTATTCCTCTCCTTAGAGAGAAAGTCCCTTGAGGGGAGGCATCCTTTCTTTTTGCTTCTTTGTCCTTGTATTCCCAATACCTTGCTTCACATGCAGTAATTGGTTTTGAAAACTGTTAACTCGGGGACCAGTCGGGGATTTTCTCCCCTTTACATTTAGGGGAGGAAGATTGTGTTTGTGCTTTTCGTGATCCATGCTCGGATCCCGAGAATTTTATTAGCTAGCCCTTTGGAAAACAACGTTGAGTTGGGCTTTAGGGGGGGTGAGAGGCAAAGGTGTGTATAGACTGGCTTTGCCTTGACATGCAAAAACTACATTTCTATATGTGAATACTTGAAGGATGTGGGGCTGCTTTGTTCTGGGCTTGCATTGTTGTGGGTTTTCTACCCTCCTCTCCTTTGGCTTCTTTTCTAGTCCGGGATTTTTTTTCCCCCAATTTGGATGATATTATTTTCAAAGGAAGATGCCACACTGTCATTTCAAAATGTTGTTTGCTGAAACTTTGGGCATGTCTTTTCCCCAAATACCCCCTAATTCTTTGTTTTTTAAAATTCCTCCCCAGGAGCCGGAAGATCCAGATTCGAAACATCCCTCCTCATCTGCAGTGGGAGGTAAGAATTCCTCTCTTGAAATTTAAGTTGTTAGTTTTGATTCTGTTAGCATTGAGCCTTCCCTGACACTCCCCTGGCTTCTTGCTTTTGCTAGAACCCAGATACGCCTCATTCTAGCTCTTGGGGCTCAGCAGTGGGTGGGAGCCTTCGGGTGCCAGGGAATAAGCTAGTCTCCTGCAACCATTCACTGCCTTGGTTTCTGCTCTCTGGGTTGTGTGTTTAAACAAATATTGAAACGAATTTCTCGAGTGAATGAATGCCAACTCCTTGATGCTGTCTGTTTCCTTGACCAAGAGGCTCATCCATGTCAGATCTTCCGAGCGAGGGTTCAGTCATCTTCTTTAAACTCAAAGAAAACTTAAATAGTAGACTTGGGTCTTACAGAGAGTTACTGACTTGATTTTGCCCCAGAATGATGGCATTTGGCTAATTGGGCGTGTCTCTAGAGAGATCGTGGCCAGAAGCAGTTTGAATGAGGATCTGTGCCCGGGGAAGCTTCTGATTGTGATATTAAGATTTAACAAAAAACCCTAAGCAAGGAAGGCTACAGTGAAAAGTTGGTGCTGGTGGTGAAGTTGTAATGGCTTTTTTATAGAAGGGAAACAGATTAATCCATCTCCCCCACCCTTTTTTTTTTTTTTAACAAAACAACCCAAAATGCCCCCCCCCCCCGCCCTTGGCTACTTCTTTTAGAATATTTCTAAGTATATTTTAGGATATTTTTAATGTAATTTTTCCTCCTTCCAAAGGACATTTGATAATGGGCTGTATAGAGTTTTGGGGGGAGGACTTTTTTTTTTGGTAGTGGCACAAAATTTTGTGTTTAAAATAACACAATAAAAAGTCTTGTAGCATTCGTTGGCCATTGAGGCTGGGGGCCACTCAACTTCTTGGAGGTTTTCCTTTATATTACAATTATTGTGAGCCACCACTTCTTTTAAGGAGGGCTATAGATTAGAGGTAATCCTTGTAGGAAAGGACCAACCAGTTTACCGGTAGAGAGAAGATTTGATTTGGTCAAATGGAATCATTGCCCTTATGATGGGTTGAGAATTCTTGCTTCCGGGGCTCTAGCTGTGTTTACACCCATTTTAGCATTTGTTTTGGGACTGGATCTTAGGGCCAATTTTGAGAGAGATCCCAAGTTCAAGGTCAATGTAGGGAAGCTACTGGCTTTTTGCTCTCTGTGTAGCAAGCCAGACCAAAGGGATCCAGGTTTGAAAACTCCAAGCTGGTCTACTTTAGCTGTAAATAAGACTGCCTAAAGGGAGCTGCCCTTTCCAAGTCACTGGGTTATCTGAAGGTGGTCATACATTTTAAAGCCTCCTTGAGAACCAGCGGGAGATTCAGGGTTGGGCAGCATTTATTTGTTTACCAAGAAGCATTGAAATAGAATTCTTTTTCCGAATTGGAGCGAGTTCCCATCTGAGGCAGTCAGGGAGCAGGATGATGGGGAATAATGCC
Organism: Gracilinanus agilis; assembly: GCF_016433145.1. Taxonomy (NCBI): domain Eukaryota; kingdom Metazoa; phylum Chordata; class Mammalia; order Didelphimorphia; family Didelphidae; genus Gracilinanus; species Gracilinanus agilis. The sequence goes on along the minus strand of NC_058134.1, from coordinate 14,734,284 downwards.
TCCCATCGCTCTGCATTCTTGCCTTTTAATCTTTCTCAGCTGCTCTGGAGACACACCTGTAGCATATTTTATTTTACCATTTTAATTTCATTTTAAGGTGATCTGTTTATTCCTCCTACCCACCCCACCCTCAGGAATAAGAGCATAACGATAGCTGACCTGTGCACACACGGGTGCCCAGAAATCTTTGCCTAGTTTTCCATTTGAGTGTCGCCACAATCCTCTGCAGGTTATTATTATCCCTGTTTTAGAGGTGGGGAAATTGAGGCTGATAAGTGAAGTGACTTGCCTGGAATTTTCTAACTCAGTAAAGGAATTTGAGCCCAGGCCTTCCCAACCAGGAACCTTGCCCTTTGAGAAGAGGGGGACACTGTCAGCAGGGACTAGATTGCTGAGCTCTCTCTTCTGGACAGCTGTCTTGGAGAATGACCGTCTCCTTCTCATCCTTCTGGGTGTTATTTGACTGGGCAGACCCACAGAAGTGGTTATATTTGCCTGAGTCTAATAGAACTCTTCCAAAGTGGCTTTGATCACCATTTTCCCTCCTTTGCTACTTTTCTCTCTGAGCAACATCAGGCAGGTAGTGCCCCCTTGTAGAAATTGGCTAAACAGAGGCACAGAGAATTAAAATTCTTTAGGCTCTGGTCTTGGTCAAGTCACAAGCAGATCCATAGAGTGGGATGTGGGACTCCACTTCTAGGCCACAGTTTTTAAAAAAAACTTCACAAAATTGCTGGTCTTGAATAATAATTGACCATAACAAATATTTATCAAATGTGTGTTGGGAAATAAGAGCTAAAACATCCCATTTCAAGGGAAAGTGGCCCCACCATTGCTTGGCCTTCTTTTGGAGAGAGCATGGTGTGAGGCTCTTGGGAAGGAGAAGCCTCTGTGGCCCCCCTGAGCTTGCTCTGAGCCCTCCAGGCCCCCCCATTAGTGGTGGGTGGAAGTCTAAGCCCTCTGCCCTTTCTCGGAAAAGGCCCTCCCTTGCCTGTGGTTCCTTCTCCTTAAGGAGAAGACCAGCCCCCATGAAAACCATTTTCCATGCAGTTGTCCAAGAAGCTGAAGGAATGCACATGGTATTCCTTACCAGTGAGGTGTCTAAGCCCTATGTTGGGACACCTATATATTCCTGTGGAATGTTGGCTGCTCTGCAGAGTTTAAAAAAGCCTTCGTCTCCCCTTACGTCGGGCTCCGTGCCCTAATAGGGCAAGGGATGGAGGGTTCTTTAGTATGTTCCTTAGCAGAGCTTGAGTCTCCTCTTCCCTCCCATTCCCCACCTTGGGAGTGACTCTTTTCAGGATTTTTCTCACTTAAATGTCCAGGCATGGACCAACATCTTCCTGCTTGGGGCACCACTTTCTAGTTGGCCAAGACACCTCCTCTGGGCAAAATATATTCTAATTCAATTAAATTCACCGTTTCTGAAGTCGCTCTTCTGTGCCAAGTACTGTGCTAGGCTCTGGAGATTCAAAGTTAAAACCCAGCATCCCCTGTCCTCGAGGGGATTAATATGCCACTGGGGAAGAGGTCACCCACTCTTGGACACAAAGCCATCTAAAATATATGCAAAGAGAGTGACCTGGCTCTCAGGGGAAGAGGCAAAGGCTTGGAGAGTTGGGGTCAGGAAAGACTTCTGAGCTGGGCTGGGGACAAAAGTGGGCGTCCTACAAGGTGGGAGGGGGAGAAAGGGCATTTCCAATGTGGTCCCCAGAAGTCATTTGATGGGGCCCCTTTGGGGAGCGTCTGTGGCTGCCAGAGGAGTTTGTTCACTGTTTCCTGGCACCTTCAGGACATATGGATTGGAGGGTTATGGGAAGACAGCAGGTGTTGCTTTTTCTCTGCTACTGACCTCACCTCGAGGCGCCACCAGGGCTCTGCATTTGACACTTGTCTGGGGAGGGGAAGAGGCCAAGCTAGGGGGGCCCAGAGCAGAGAGCAGCCAAGACTCCTTTTAAAGGAGTGAGAACCAGTGGGCCCCAAGCACATGTCTTTTTGGCCATATCACTTGTCAGACTCTTGACCGGTCAGCCATTTTAGACATCTCAATCCCTCGGGGACTTGCCAAGAGGGATATGTGATAGTGCTTTGGGGACAGAACTATATTGGATGAGCTACTAATAACTGAGTGACCCCACCATGGGAGACACCCTCCATTCCCCTTTGAGCCTTATAAAAAGTCCTAAAGGAGCAGAATGCCCTTCAGGCAAGGCACGAGTCCTGAGTTGTAATAAAATAATTCCTAAACCCCTGACACAGGACTGCTCCAGAATGAAAATTCTCTTGTGATTTCTTTACTCATCCAAACTCTACAATTCTCTAAGGTTGTCCCCAAATAAAATATGCTTCAGCTCCTCCCCCAAAGGGAAGCAAAGGCATTTGAGCCCTGACCTTGGAGTATGACAGACCTGCATTCAAATCCCAGCAACTTTCACCCCCTCCCATCCTGACCAAGCCTGGGCAAGTCACTCCATTTGCTTCTCAAAGTCTCAGTGCTTTTAGGTATAAAAGGTGGATCTCAGCTGAGACCATGGATTTAAAGAGATCTGCACACCTTTATTCCAACCAGCATTTATTAAATGCTAACTATATGCTCTAAAAGGGCAAGTTTTTACAATTAATTTTTATGTCTTATAATGGATTTTTAGCCCTGTTTCTTGCTTTTATATCACCTACATTTTCTCCTTATTCTCTCATTACCTCTGGGATTTTATTGATGGTGCAGATAGTCCCTGGAGAGGTTTAGAAAAAAGAGCCCCCCCCCTTTTTTGTCCAGGTAAATTTCTGTGGACATACTGCTTCTTTCTAAGATCATATAGTAGGGGGAAGCAGTCTCAGCCTAGGAGCTGGGGATCTCCAAATTCCACACAATGAGAATGACCCCCGATGGCAAGCAAGGGCGACAGAAGGGAGTCTGTCAGGGAGAGAGAGGGAAGCTCTAGGGAGCTGGGAAGGTTGACGCTGGAGCCTTCCACCTCACTTTTTGTTTGTACTTTGGTTGGGGTCTGGGGTAAAGAATCAAAGGAGCAGAAAACCTCTAAAGACAGAGATTTAAAATGGCTTCTGCATTGGGCAGGGGCAGCTTGGGAGACCCCTTTGCCTCGTGGCCCCCCTGCTTGAGATCAGCTCAGAAATCATTGGTTCTTGCCTTGTCTCCAAGGCGGTTCCTTCTCTTCTCTCTTCCTGGGCTAGAGCACTTGTGGGTAAGCTGAGCCCTGACAGGGTTAGGAGTGGAGCCCAACCTTGAAATGGAAATAGAAAATAGGGGTGTGGTGCAGCTTAGGTTTCCGTCTTTGGAGGAGAGAAGACTTTCTCAGTATTTGTGGAGGGACATTTTGGCTCATCTACGCAAGCCAGGCATTTCTCGAAAGATTTTTTCCCTTCCAAATGGGGCACTGGAATGGGAGGCTGTGAGTCCATCGAGCAGCTGTCTCCTCTTTGATCTCAAAAAAAGTGCCTCTTTTTATAGATAGACAGGACTGTGCCTCACAGGACTTTTTTTCTGGGATGTCCTAGGGGACCATTGCCAATCTGCTGTGGTTTCTTTTGTAATCAGGGCAAAAGAAGATGACTGACTTCTTATAGGAAGGCTGGGATCTGAGCCCCATGGTTTCCTTATTGTGTTCTTTGCTTTCTTGAAGGCAAAGAAGCCTCTTTTGCGCGTGTATGTGTGTGTGTGTTTGTATGTATGTGTGTGTGTAAAAGGTGTCCCTGGGTTATAAGGCTGAATTTCATGTCTTGGCCACTTGGAAAGGAAAGCTTGACCCATACAGAGCATGTTGCTGCTCTTAGTTCATCTGTAACAGAACCAGGATTCTAAGCCAGGTCTTTAGACTTGAAATCTGTCCTCCCCAGCTGCAGAGCCCCATTTATTGTCAGATCTCAGCTGAGCCCTTCCTATCAGTCTCCCTCGGAGAACATCCCAGCCAGACCACTGGAGGGGATATTTGGTCCCTGCTCCTGTTGCATGGGTTTTCCTGCCCCTCCAGATGTTGGTGGCCAGCTGAATCTTGTCTCCTTCGGATTCGGCTTGAATATTAACCATGTCCTGGTTAAGCTTCCACTGAGAGATGGGAAGCCGTGTTGTGCATATGTTCCACCCTGCCTGAGGTGACCCAGGGGGAAACAGATGCAGGAGAGGTTACATTAGCATAGGAGATGGAAAAAGCCAGGTCAAGAGGGTTGGTTTCTTCGAATTGAACGCGGCAAATGCATATGCTTATCATCCAGCTGCCTCTTCCCCCACATCCTCCTGAGTGGTTTTCCTACCTTTTGGGATTATCACAAAGCTCAGGCCAGATGAGATGAGAACATGCAGTTATACATATACACAGGGAACAAGGTGTGACAGCAGATTAGACAGGGGCCAGACAATGGTGTCATCCTGGGAGTTGGGATGCACTGGGTGGGGAGCACCAGATGTCGCACCAGGAGATCCAGATCTGGTTTGGGGTCTAGCTCTGCTCCCTCCCACCTAGGTGTGAACCAGGGCAACAGCGGGGTCACTTCATAAGGTCCTCCTCCTCCCCATGGCTCTTTGCTCATCTGGGAAGTCAGCGAGTTGGACTGGCTGGCTCTCTCCTTCCAGCTCTAAGTTATAACCCCGGGGGTGGGGGGGTGGTTTGGGCTTCTCTTTTTATTATTTACTTATTTTCTCTTCTAAAGCCTTTCTTTATGCCCCAGCCCCCTGGAGCAGCCTGGTGAGGCCCATGGAGACCTTCCCAGAATCATGTTTTTAAATGCAGAAAATAAAATCCATAAGATTACAAAGGAAAGAAATTGTTTGGAAATAGAATTGTCAAAATATATTTTTAATAGATCAGGAACTCCCAGTTCAGAACCCCTGCCTTGGGCTCGAGGTGTTTGACCCGATTGGTACAAGATCACAGTGCGAAGAAACCAAATTACTGAGACTTAATACCATGCTTGGCATGAAGTAGGCTCTTTAGAAGCCCTTGATGGAGCCATACATGGAAACAATTCCTTCTTTCTCCTTCATCTTTTAGACTCTGGTCCTTTCTGTCCTGACTTAGCACATGAGAGGGGGCAGAGTCACTTGAAGTTGAAAAACGTCCCATTTGGTTCCAGGCACCCAAGGGATGGCAGAGAACGTGTACAAACACATGACTCTGCACACCTGTTGTACAAGGTGGTCACTAGCATCGTGTATACCTTTCTTCAGGACAGAAAGTGCCAAGCTTCCCCTGATCCTAGACACTATCCTCTTGGGGAGTGATAGGTTAATGTGTGGCTTTGGGGAGCTTGATTTGGTTTTCTTCCTTCTTCAAGCCATGATGTTTTCTCTAGTTCTTGGCAGCCCAGACAACTAATTTCCTATAATACTATGACAAAATTGGGCACAAATACAAATTATTTCCAATAATAATGATAAAAGAGGTAGGCTTGCTAGAGGGGACACCCACTCTTTAAATAAGGAAACTCTGTTTAGAGCTGGAAGGGACCCTTGAAGTCATCCACTCTGATTTCATAGATGGGAAATTGAGCTGGAAGTCAAATTTCCACTCCAAAGCAGGTTCTCTTCCCCTCCCCCCTCCCCAGCGATATCCTGTATTGCCTATCTGCATACCCCTTAGGAGCTGAAAAGTGGCATTTTTTTTCTTTTATCTGAAGCTTCTGGAAAGGGCAATAGTGAGTCTGTATGGTCTGGGTACCTGCCACAGCAGCAGCCTTAAAATGAGCTTTTCTTCTTTAGGAATCAGCAAGAAGGCAAGTGCTATGCCTTGGCATATATTAGATTTTTAATATATAAAATTACCTCCCTGTTAAATTCCCTGAGAAATTTAACCAAGGCTTCTCCTTCGGTGCCAGACATTTCTTATTGACAGGGGTGAATGGATATTAGGGTGAATGGCTATTGGTGTTTATGCTGAGTTGGGCAGGCTGTGAAATTTGGCTTGGGGAAGCGTCACAGTGAGATTGACAGGATCCTTCACAGTCTGAAATGTAGGATTTGAGTTTAGGCTCTTGGATAGGATGAACCACTAATTGCTAGAACAGATACCTGAGAACCGATAGGGAAATAAGGTGAATTTGGTCCTAAGTGGAGAATAGAACCTGCTTCAGGATATAACTAGAATTTCTCAAGCTCCCCCTTGTGCATTTTTTAAAAGTCAAAATCACTCTTCATTGCCATAGCATGCCTCTCTACTAGCTTTGTGATTAGATTCTTGAATTCACCATTCATTTATTCCTTCTGGCTCGGTGGACTATGTTCAACTCAGCCCTATGACAGTCCTTTTATTTCTTCCTACCATTGGTCCTTGCCCAAATTTATCCATCCTATTTCATAACTTCCTCAAAGGAGTACATTTTCTTGAAAAACAATGTTACTTTACTATCTTTTAAAAATCTAATATATGCCTTTTAAATAAAGTACTTTTCCATTCTAATCCTACTATCACATCATAGCATATATCTCAGGGATATCTACCAAATTTTTCTCCTCCATTTCCCTTGATTACTCTTGCTCTTCAAGCTTTGTGTAGCCCATGAGTAGCCTTCCTGTTCTTCTCCTTGCATATTCTCAGTGAATTTCTAGCTCCCTTCATGGGTAGAAAGAAGACAAATCTTCCCCCTACCCTTTACTGGGGGCTGTAGTAGAAAATGGAAAGAATCCTGCCCTTGGGAGTAGAAAAAATGGCTCTCAGCTCTAGTCACTCCACTTATTTACTCGGTTAAACCTAGAGTTTGAACATTCTGAGTTCTTTCTTTGCAGTGGAAGAAACTCAAACACAGCATAACCTGCAGGTCACTGGGACATTCCCCTCAAATTCTCCGAGGTCTTTTTTTCCTTTATCAAGTTGTTTTCAGTCTGTAATTGGCATATTCCTGTCATCTCCAAATTCAGACAGTGAATTCAAATTCAGAGCCTAGTATCTTGTTGGGCATAGGGGGAAGTGGGTGAAACAGCCTTGCCTTCAGGGCACTTATATTCCATTGAATGGATGAATTCTCACTTTTTTCCCAAAGCCACTTGGTTCTCCTTTCCTCTCTGCATCCATTTCTGTATCTCCAGTGCCTGCAAAGATTTCCACTTTTGCGGCACATGAACCTGAAAAAACATCATCTCAGTTTGCTCAAAAGCCAATACTGGGATTGTGTTAGTCGTGCATTTCTGTGTTCTTGGGTCCTAAAGTCCACAGACTTGTCATGTTTTACTCATAAAACTGAGATAAGGACTATGTTCTGAGAATTGTGTTAATGTGTCACTGTAGCTGGTAAATGTTATCAAAACGACACCTTTCAAAGATCTGTTAGGACTTGGAACAGGCCAGCCATCTGCACGTTCAGGGACTTTATGGACTTTTTGTTTTAAGTAGAAAAAAAATCATCAGGACCGAAGTCCCCCTCTTAGCGTGTGTCTTGGAGATCCCCCCCTTGATTCTTATTCTCTCCCCCTCCCACCATCCTTCCCCTTCTAGCTTCTTCATTCCACTGATGATAGCCTTATTCCAGCCATCACCCAGGCTCAAACCTTATTCATCTTTGAATTCCCCTTTTCTTTCCTAAACATGGGTCGAGTCCCTTAATGGAAGGTAATCGAGGGTAATAGAAGTTACGGCCCCAAATGGCGTCAGGTCCCGAACGCTCTGTAGATGAGGATCCCCAGAAGGCACTAGAGTAGACGAGAACCCAAAGGAAGATGAATGTGGTTGTAGAACGAAGGCTGGGTTGGAGGTGGGAGAGGCTGGAAGGGGAGAAAGCAGGGCAGTCGTTCCTTCAGAGTCTTAGCTTGGTGTTAAGAAGGGCTCGCAGCCTTGGGCATGGGAGAAGAAGGAGGGACTTTAAGAGGAGATGGAGCGGGTCTCTGGGACTAACGGGACCCCTCAGCTGGGACTCTGCGGCTTTAGCCTCGAATAGCCCTGCCAGAAAGCAAGCTGCCTCCCCAGCGTTCCGTTCTCCATAACAGCGTGTGTGTACGTGTGTGTTTTTGCGTGTGTTTAGATGGCACTGGTTGCCTCGAGCTTTGCGTGGTGTCCATTCTTATTAGAGGGGTAATTTGAACTGGTTTATATTCACTTTGATGGGAAGAATAAAAGGATCCAAAGCCTTGCACTAAGTGCCATTTTACTTGTGTGTAGCTGACGGTTGATTTGTACTGTGGGCCCTTGTCCCTCGGTACACAAGTCGTCTTCATCCCTTGCTGGAAGGTAAGTGGTCGAGATGAATTGTGAGTGCTTTGGATGTGTCTCTGCCACAAGAACTAACCTCCTCACTACGTGTTAGTGTGGCCTTGATAGGTGATGGGGATGTGTGTGCACAAGGAGGAGAGGCAGGACATCCAAGCACCAAGAAGGACACATCGGTCTTTTCCTACTCGTTCCCTCTTACCTGTGCCGAGAAGAAGCCGGGGCTTGGCTTAGCCAACCTCCGGAGGGCTCTTTCAGCCTTAAATCTGACATCCTCCAAAATGGCGGCACCAAACATTGCCAAACGAATGGCTTCCTCCACCCTCCTCTGACTGCCATTGATGAGCTGGCCAAGAGCCCTACAAAGTCCATGGTGACGACTTCACTACTTTCCTAACTTCTCTCACAAAGAAGATAGGAAATGAGGAAATCTCCAGTCATGAGCTTTCTTGACTTATAATTAGAAATCTCATGACGGTCCTTGAAGCTTTTTGTTCCCAGTGGGAAGGAATAAGGGACCTGCAGAATGGTTGGAGGCTCTGTTCATGCAGCCCTAAATAGCCTTATTGTGCCTTATCCAAGAGCCAATCTTAATATTTAGAGATTTCCTTCATGGGTAGGTGGTAAGAGAGAAGAGAAGGAAAAACCTTCTCCCCGTAATGGAAGGCTAGATTTAATTTCCGTGGGGCTCGTCCTGCTGAAAGCCACGCGAATTCTGGGCGTGCGCTTCGTGCCCCGCTGGCTCCCTGCCCTCGAGCTGCAGGAGACTCCAATATCCTGTGGCTCCCGGCTCTCCTCCTCCTCTTCCTCTCGTGGGTGGAGGCAAGTGTTGCCGAGGGGGCCCCGGAGCCGAGGGGGCCCCCTCGGCACGTGTGTCCTCAGCGCAGCTTGTCATGCCTCTCCTTAGTGGTGTTTGCAAACGATGACTTAACCCAAGCTGAACCCTAAACGTGCTGCTTTCTTGACCGCGGTGGAGCTGAGAGCGATTTTGGTTTGAGTTTTGGGGGCTTTGGTGGCACGTGACCTATTAACCTGGCAGCGCTGCGGCTTGTCTCCTGCTTCAGAGCACTTAGGATGACGCTGGGTTTGAGAAATGGGATTGGCGGGAAGCTGGTTTGGAACCATCAGGCCCAGGATTCTGCATTTGTCCCTGGGAATTGGGAATGTGGCTAGTTCTGGGCCATGGAACCGAGGGCCTCGGCCCAGGCCTTTCTTCCCCTGGAGGTCTCCAGAAGGGTCTTTGGGTCTTACCTATGATGTAACAAAGCATCATGTGACGAATCCCCTTTCTTCCTCCCGTCCCTTTGCACGCGCCCGCTCTGGGACTCCCTTGATTTGGCCTTGTTGGCGTCAGACCAGAATTGAAGCTTTTCCTGACCCTTCTCTGTTCTTAGCTCCCTTCTGTCCGGAAATGACTTGGTTCTAAATGGTTAATGTTTCCCATTTGCTGCCATTCCATGTTACAAAGTGGAACGTTTTCAAAGGAATTCAGTTCTGATTGTGTCTCCCTTCTGATCTCTTCTCTTGGCAACAAGGAGAGACAGACAGAGAGAGAGAGACACAGAGAGAGAAAGAGATAGAGAGAGACACACACAGGCAAAGCCCCTTGAAGTCAGGCATTGCTTTCCTCATTTCAGTCTCGGTATTTTCACTGGCAAGAATAGTGCCTGACGTGGGTTAGACACATAATGAGCTTTGAAACTGAAATACCCAAAGCCTTAGATAAGTATTACCTGGGAACCCCTTTTCTGGGTACAGCAGGTAGGATAGTGCTTGGGATGGAAGAGGAGGATGCTGGGACTCAGTAGCTCAGACTTGAGCATGGCACTAACCAGCAGTCCATCCCTTTGATCTCGTGCTTCTTGGTGTGGTTTGGAAACCAAGTTTAAAAAAAAAGGAATCAGGCTTTATGGGGGAGCTGGGTGGCTGATCTAGAGATGGGGAGGTCCTGGGTTCAAATTTGACCTCAGACACTTCCTAGCTGTGTGACCCTGGGCAAGTCACTTAACCCTCATTGCCCACCCTTACCAATCTTCTACCTTGGAGCCAATACACAGTATTAACTCCACGAGGGAAGGTGAGAGCTTAAAAAAAAAAATCAGGCTTTATCTTGGAAAACTTGGGAAAAAAAACACTTCTTCTCCATGATTAGGGCTTGCCTCTTCTTACCTGGCAAATGAATTCCCATTTTAATTAAACAAATATGGATCAGCTGGCCTTTGACCTGTCCCCAAAGTGAGTTTTCAGTTTAAAATTCCTCTTTTCTCCCTTGCCATTAAGGAAATGTGACTTTTTGAAGAGGGGCCCCATTTTGAGCAAATTTCCTTCTGTATTTTCTATACTCCATTAGTAATAGAAGAGAACTTGCATTTTCTGCTTCTGTCCACTGGACACAGTGAGAGCAGGACAGAGGAGGGCTCCCAAAGGTGCTCTGTCTAAGAATTGAAAGGCTGGAAGGATTAGATTAGTTAGGATCTGGGAACTTGTTTGGTCCAGGAGACAGAAACTGAGGGTCAGGGAGGATTAGAGGCGTACTCTACATCATCTAGGAGACCACCCAGACACTTAGAATCAGAGGCAGGGTTTGAACCCAGGCCCTTCGATTCCAGACTCTCCACTGGACCATACTGTCTTCAGCTTTGTGGAAAGCACCTAAGTCTTTTAGTATTAGTTTTCCATGAGACTGCCATCCTCTTGGAGGATCTCTTGGTTTATGGGTCCACTGGAGCTTTTTCTAGAAGCTGTTGTTCCCCATCAAGCTTCCTCTTAAGCAGATGGGACTGATAAGCATCACATACAATTTCATCCAGGATCACTTAGGGTCTTTTTAGTCCTTGTTTTCCCCTGCCTTTTTTGAGGATGAGTGATCAGTTGCTGGGGAATGGAAAGGCAAAGAGCCATTTTCCCTGGGCAGATGTAGGGTTTTATCCAGCTTTCTGGGTAAGGTTGGCCCCTAATGGAGATGATTCCTTGGGATATCTTCTTCCCTCTAATTCCAGTTGGTTTCCCCCCTCTTATGAGGAATCCTTCTCTCCCAATGATTAACCCTAGGAATAAATTGAGCATTTTCCATCTTGTGATTGTATATTAGAATATTCGACATGGTCTTGCATTGGAGAACCCCCTAAATTAGAAGTCCTTCTCTTGACCAATAAAACAAGGAAGGGACTCTTCTCCAGTAAGACTTTTTGACTAGTTAAAAAAGCCCCAAAGCCCCTGTTGATTCTTGGGATCAGGTGATCTGTTCCAGAAGGGGTACATTGCCTGGACCAATTTCCTTTCCCTGCAAGTAAAGCATACGGCAAGGGTTGCTCGCCAAAGGTTAGCCTGCGTACATACAAATGGATGGAAAATTACCAGGAGAAAATGACCGCTTTGGTTTTTAGACTAGAAGGGGAGGAGAAGGGGAAGCAGTGCTTCAAATTAGCAAGATTAAGCCCCTGGCAGTCACTTTAATTATAAGTGAGATACAGCCGGTTTCCACTGTTAATCTGTAGCGTGATTATCTTGCTTTTTGAGAGGCAGGGCCAGCATGACAGACACCATGCTAAGCCTCCGGTGTTCGGTGCTCTTTGGTTCCTGTGTTAGTGGGGGAAGGTGTAGATGTGAATGGGCACCTGGCCCTCAGCCACAGATCTGAAAATGGATTTGCTAGGTTTGGAGCTCTGTTGGGGGGCCCTCAAGATGGCCAGAACCCCTTTGTCTCAGCCCATTTGAAATACTCCCTGTTGACAGGTGTGCGTCATTCAGCCTTGTACGTGAGCTGGCTCTCTGGTTATGTGTTCTAGAAGACTCAACTAAGTATCAGAAACTTCAGCTAAATACAATTTAAATTCTAGTATGACAAGTGTTAACCATCCCAGTCACAGAGAGAGCTGCCATTTCTTGAGAAGGACTTGGGTTCAAATCTCTCCTACCTAATACCTGGGCCAGGTCATTTTCTCTGTATGAATTTCCTCATGCGTAAATTGAAGAGGTTGGAGCCAAAGATCTCTGAGGTCCCTTCTAGATGAAAATCTATAATGCCCTTCTCTCTCTAGTCCCTCCACTAGTCTATGAGCCTATAGCCCATAATTCCTGGTGAGGCATGAATACTGTTAATACTAAAACAAATTGAGAAAGCACCTCGGCCAGGAGTGGAGATATATATAACCCAAGAGCACCCTCCTCGTGGTGTACCAAATGGAGTTTCCATTTGAAATTGGCAGCATTTGGATTTTGATTTTAAATTCAAACCATCTAGTCCTCTGCTCTCAGGTATTTAGCGGAGGAAGAGGAACCCAAACATCTGGAAAATATTGATGATGCTCCCCACCTTCTGGTATTTCAGCAGCCCTGTTGTTCAAATCCATCAAGCCAAGGTTTTGGTTTTCATAGGAATGTTTTTTAAACCACCGAATGTCCTGTCAGTCAGAATCGCTCTCTTTCATATCATGCCTTAATGTTTCCAAAGGACTTACATATACCTTGTCTATTCTGAGCCTTCAGTGCTGGTATGTAGGTGGCACTATCATCTGTCCTATTTTACAGATGAGGAAACTGAGGCACAGAACTCAAGCAGCTTGCCCAAGTCCGTACAACTAGCCAGATGTTTGAGGTCATATTTGAATCCATGTCTTCCTGACTCCAAGACCAACATTGTATCCCCTGTGCCATATTGCCCTTCTGTGGGCATGTTATACTGAAATGATTAATTTAAAGCCAACCTCAGGGGGGAAAAATCCCATCACAGTTTTTATTTATGGTGGTCTTATGTCCATTTGCTGCATAACAACAAAGGATAAGGTATTCTCCTAAAGCCAAATGTAAGTTTTTGGTTTGGTTTTGCTTTTTAAAATGTGTGATGTGGCTTTAAGCCTATCCATATTAAATTAGGAAAGCTATTTAGTCAACTCCTCAATATACTGTGGGGATTCTTTGTTTTGTTTTTGGGTGGTTTTTATCCTGGGAAATTTTTCCCTCCTAAATGGGCTTTGTTCTGCCACCCATGTTGCTGTTATTTGGCCCAGGATCTCAAAATCACATGGACTGTTCAACCCAGAAGGCACTTTAGAGATCATCTTATCCTAATCAGTGCCTTTGAACTACAGCATTATTCTAGATAAAACACACACAGCCAAGCCTATAAAACACAGCTCATTTCTGCAGGTCCTTGGAGTCTAGAACTGGAATAAGTTTTGTTCTTGCATTATCTGCTCTAGATAGATGGCCAAGTCTTCTTCTGACTTTGATTAGGATCTTGTTGCGTGGGTTATAACATCTATCTTGAAAGCCTGTTCCTAGTGTGAAAGGTCTAGACCTGGAAGGGACCTTACAAGTCATTTGGCTCATTCTCTTTATTTTACAGATGAGGAAATTGAGGTTTATATGGGGGAAATGACTTCACCATTTGATGGTCTAAGTAATTAAGCAGAGGATTTGAACCCAGGACTTCTGACTCTAAATCCAGAACGATTCCTCCTCCTTTCTTTTCCTCCCTTTATTTTCCTCTCCTCCTTCCCTTTTTTCTCTCCTTCTCTCTTTTCTTCCCTCTCTCCTTTCTTCTTTTCCTCCTTTTTTCTCTTCTCTTTATCTTTTCTTTTCTTTTCTCTTCCTTCCCCCTTTCCATCTGCCTTTTCTTTCTTCCTTCTTTTCCCTCCATCTCTCTTTTCTCCCCTCCTTCTCACTCCCTCCCACCTTCTCTCTCTTGCTCTCCCCCCCTTATTCCTTCTTCTTTCCTTCCTTCCCTCTCTTCCTTCCCCTCCTTCTCTTCGTATTAGACTAGATGATTTCTAAGTCCCTTTCAACTTTAAGTCTCCAGGGTTTGTTGTTATATTACATACAATGTTAGATAAACTGAGGTCTTTTTCATCTCTGATACGTTCTGATGATGTGAGGTGGTACACGTGGACCTTATGGATGCCAGTTGATGGCAGTTAAGGAAAAAAAGAATTTGGAAAGGAAGCCATTGTCCATTGGTGCCTAGCTATTACTGCGATTGGAGACAGAGGGGTGCTCAGGGCTCTGCAGCAAGAAGTACATTTTCCTGGTAGATGCTTTAATTTTTGAATCTCAAAAACAAACGTCATTGTCTTTCCCTTCCCGGAAATGGTTTTCGATTTTTTTTTTTCCGATCTGTTTTATAGAATTTGTTTTGGGGACAGTAACGGAAAAACCCTCATCTGCCCCAGGCCACTGGGGGTCGTTGTCGGAACAGGAATGAGCACGGAGAGCTTGCAGTCCCCCGTTCCTCCAGCTCCAGTGACTGGTTTTTGGAGTTGTTTCTTAATGGGGCCAATGGAAATCTTGGCATGAACTTAGTTTGGTCCTTCAATTAGCTTGTTTACAGTGGCTGCTTCCAGTGGGAAACGAGGAGTGTTCTGGAAGTTATATCCCTGATCTATTCCAATCCTGCCTTGGTTGCTTATATTAAAGACTACTCCTAAAATAATTGGAAACAGATTGGTTTAAACCATTTGAGTGTATTATTATTGGAAACTCCATTTCGATTTCTTAACATAATAATGTACCTTAGAGTTGATTTTTCCATTTCGAGGAAGCTCCATTTCTGAAGACAAATCCAAAATTTCCAAATGCTATTATTTGGGAAATGAGCACAATTGGGAGAATGGCTCCTAGGACTCGGGGGAATGAAGTCTTTTTTGCATTGCCAGGTTACTGAGAGCTTGCAGAGGCTGTTGGTGGAGATGCCTTGTTAGGAGAAGTTTCTCTTGCTCCTACCATTTATCTCTCTTTCTCAGAAAATAAGGTCTGAGAAGCTGAGACTTCTCTTGTGTTTCTCCATTACTCAATGCAGCCTTAAGTTGTGCAACAGATGAGTGAGATTCGGAATCAGCTTCATCATCAAAATTTGGCACTTTGAGAAAGTCAGGTGATGTTTAGTACCTCCAAATGATGGACTGTGGCTAACAAGATGGAAAATGAACATCTACTCTTTCAGGGAGTTGACATTCTATTGCACTGGGGCTAGAGCATGTCAAACATGTCTAGAAGGTTCATTTTGTAATGTTGAGAAGAGAGAATGGCTATCTAGAAGTGGGATGAATCAGGAAAGGCATCATGTAAGAAGTGGCCCTGAAGCTCAGCTTTGAAGAAACATAGGGATCCCAAGAGGCAACAGGAGATAGGGCATTTCAGACCTCAGGAGACCAGCTGTGCATAGGCATGGAGATGGGAGATGGAGAGTCATTCCCTCTGAGCTAGCAGACAAAATTGGCATCTGAGTGTGTATGAAGGGGAATGGTGGAAATGAACCTGGAGAGGCAGGAGCTAAACTGGGCAAAGTTTTAAATGTCAGCCTCTGGAGGCACTTTTTATAAAAGGAACTATTTCCTCATTAAGTATGTTGTGTATTTTCTTGCCCAGCTAGACCTAAATAGGTAATTTCCAATAGCAACATGCACATGGTAGGACTTGATACTTCTCCAGTAGGAAGGAAAGGCTGGCTTGATGCCTGCCTTGGAATGATTATTATAGACCCTTCATTAGCTGCTCACTCACCTCTATGAACTGTGCTGTCTTCTCTAATGGCTTTAATAGTTGGGCCTTCTGGCTTCCTGTGCCAGGTAATCAGGATGACCTCTAAGCTACCATTAAATGGTGAGAAGATTTCCAGAAAGGAGGTCCTAGACTATTGCCTCCCATAGACATTGGGCTCTTTGGGACAGCTCAGGCTCTATTTATTCTATATGTGTGTAACCAAGAAGCCTTGCCTCTTGTCCTGCCATTGGACTTAATTTCTCTAGAAGAGAGAATGAGGCTGAGGACTTTGTGCAGCTCTGTCTCACTTAAACCCAATCTGGTAGTCAAGATATCATCTTTGAAAATGAAGGATGAACAACTACCACCACCACTGAGAAACTGAGCAGCTGGTAGATGAGAAGCCTGTTTGTGGTTTAACTTCCAAAGTGGGTAGGAAGGAAAAAGGTAGGGAGTAGGATATGGGGATCCAAGGTCCCTTCTGGCTCTAAATGCTATGAGATCATAGAATCGTAGGATCATAGATCTAGAGCTGGAAGGGACCTTGGAAACCATTTGGTCTACAAGAGTGTTTGGAACCACTTTGGTTCTGAACTGAGCTTTTGAGGGATAGCAGTAGGCAGGTTAGCTTATTCCAGAGCAGGGAAGACTGGTGGATGAGTCCTTTTGGATAATGAAGACTTTCTCCCAACTGCAAGTGTTAAGGCCACCATGGAAAGAAAGAAGTATTTGCAAGGAAGGGCTGAAGTCTGAAGTCCAGAGGACGTTTTTCTTATGGTGAAGCCAGTGTAGACAGAACTGTTGGTTTTGTATTTCTTTCTTCAGCTACGCTTACATGCAAGTAGTGGTTACAAGCAATAGTCTTGTGTTCAAAAGCAAAGGACACAGAAAATTTAACTAACCTTGGTTTGTTGTTGTGGCACTTCCTCCCTACACCTTAGATTCAGGACCCACATACACCAAATTCTCTTGGCTCTTTCTGTACATGGGCGATCTGGGTTGTCTAACCTCAGCCGCACCCTCAGCTACAAGAAGCACCAGTGTGATGAGTGTATTGCCTATCTTTGGGCACTTCAAAAATTTGGGACCGGCCATGTGACCCTTCATGACTCACATAGTCTTGAAGAGTCACAAAAATCGGCTTGGTGAAAGAGAATTTCTTGGTCCTCCCAGATGTCTTCCCAAAGCGGTGGCCTTCTGGGGATCAAAGGAGCGGTTGATGAGATGTTAAATAACCTGTTGACTCTCTTCCCTACTCCTTGTTCTCCCGGGGGTAACTTTTCCCTTCAGCCTTCATTGTCAACCTCCTTTTATGGTTGGCCTCCTCTCATTGAAGAACCCAAGTCCTGGAAATGAGTACTTGCAGACATACTTGATGAAGATCATTTGGTTTTGACTTCTTTGATATTGCCAACTTTTAAATGGAACTATCTTAGAAGTTCGAAATTGAAGTTGGAGATGATCCTGCCTCATGGAATTCACAGAAAAATGAGAACGAGAAGTCAAGACCAAGATGACATCTGCCAACAACAAAACATTTGTTTTCACCTTCTATATTTTTTTTTGTATTTGAAAAAAAATATATGGAGGGAAGGAACAGAAAGATTATAGGTGCTTGGACACTGAAAGCTTTTCTTGGCCATCAAAGGGTATAGGAGCTGTCCAGAAAATATTGTTCCCTTGGCTTCTAAAGACAAATGATTCGTAAATAAACTCATTTGTTAAAATGATAAATGTGCTTGGTGACATCACTAACTCTCCTTAAGTATTTTCTGTAGTTCTGTGGGGAGTGTGTCAAATTACACTCAGGGAAGATACTTCATTCCAAATTAGAGGGAGAGAGATTTTCTAATGGGTCTTAGGTGGTACCAATTGATGTCACTTAGTTGGTAGCCCTGTGAAAGAATTAGAGCAAAAATTATGTTCCTTTTACAGATGAGCAAACTGAGGCATAAAGAGAATTGAGGGATGCTCTCTATTTTGTATATATTTGGTCTCTCTGCACAGGTTGTCTCTCCCATTAGAATATAAGCTAGTTATGGGTAGGAACTGTTTTGCTTTGTGTTCTCATGGTCTGGTCCAGAGAAAGACATTATTAAAAGGCAGGTTGTCTGCTTCCTTGCCCAGGGCTACCTCTCAAGGTCTTCCTCTTACTAAAGTTAGTAAGGGTTTGAAGGCCTACTCTGGGGTTCTGTGAAGCGATAGCTCCCCCCCCCCTTTCTCTTTCTCTTTCTCTTTCTCTCCAATGAGAGAGAGGTAGGAAGAAAGTGACAAAATCCTGCTTTGTAGATGAAACAGTCATAAATTTGGAGCTACAAGGCAACTTAGAGGTTATTTGGTCCAGTTGTTTCATTTTACACACGAAGAAACTGAGGCTTAGAGAGAAGGGACTTGAAGGTTACCCTAGGAGGATCATAGATTCATTGTTGTGAGGGACCTTTAAGGGGCCTCTAATTCAACGCCTCTTTAAAAAATCCTTGGGAAATCGGAGATCCAGAGATGAGAATTAACTTGCCTAAGGTCACAGAACTAGGAAACTGGGCTCAGAGAAGCTACTGGCCTTCCCTGGTTCCTAAATGACTGAGCAAGGGATTTGAAGTCAGTTCTTCAGCCTCTTTGGATGGGCCCTCTTGACTGACTCTGAAACTAAGGAACAATCTTGAGCTGGGTTATGACAAAAAGAATCTCCATGCATCTGTCTAGTTAGAGATGAGTGAAAAGCTAGACAGTTTAATATGGGCAGGAGTCCAGATTGCCGTCTTTCCTTTCAGAGGCTCTCATGGTTCTGTGGTTCTTTTGGACAAGTTTGAGTAGGTACCATATCGGTAGATAGCTAGGGATGCTCCCAGAGAGGCTGCCTCATTTGGAACCTAGAAGAGAGAGAGAGAATCTTGATTTGAGACTCATTCAGAAGGGAGAAAAGAAAAGAACAACCCCCACCCCCACCCCCACCCCCAGGTTTTTATTAGACTCCAGAAGACTTATTCTTCACAGGAATGAGCTTCTCTTTAAGTTTTTAATTTGTTGTTGACACCTTTATTTTAAGTGCTTGGATTTTTCTGCATTTTGCCAAATGGCACCAATTCTCTGACTCCACAAAGCCTTAAGGAGTATATTGATGGGTCCAGAAGCAATTATCTGTGGCCTCAAGCAGCCAGAAGGAAGGCTCAGTGAGGAGGCTGTTCTGTTAACTGGAAAGAAGTGGCCATTTAGTGGTGTTTGAATCTCCCTGGGACCTATTGGTGAGCCAAGGTTATGACTAGAAGTCCAAGAGCCCACTCAGTCTCCTGGGGAAGGATGGCCTGGCCAAGGCCAGGGTTCCTGCCTCTTTGTCAGGGAGGGCCCCCTGCAGCTTTTTTTTTTCCCCCTAAGGATTTATCTTGAGCAGAGCTAGTCCTAGTCATTAGTATTGCCTTCACGTTCTAAGAGATATGAGGGAGCCCAAGCCCAGTGCAGTTCAAAGAATAAAGTCGGCCACCCTTTGGCTTAAACAGGTCGGATTAGTTCGCCCTGATACCTTGAACAGGTGAATTGTCTCTCCTCTTTCCCTGATAGTTCTAATTGTGAATAAAGATAAGAGTACGGGTGGGTAAAAAAAAAAAATTAAACTCTTAAAGAGTTTTCCACTAATCCCTCCTTATGGGACTAGGAGCAAAGGCTAACTGGGAAAGGCCTTCTAAGGTAGTTAAAAATTCAGCTGGTCTTTTCATGAGCCAGAGTGGGAAAGTGCTGCAGGTGCAGAGACCATTGGATTTGAGGTCAGAGAATTTAGGTTCTGATGCTGGATCTGCCCCCCCCCCCCCATGAGCCATTTCTTCTTGGAAGTCTTGCGTTTCTCCTCCCCTCTTAGTCCAAGCTGCCTTTCACTTCTTATTTCTCAATGACTCTTGTCAAGTCCTCTGATATGAGAGTGGGGCAAAAGTAGAGGCAGGGAATGCCTCCAGGCAGGGGTTGCAGAGCCAAGCTTTCTACTTAAGGCAATCTGCTTAAAGACATGTCTGCAGAAATTCATCTTGTCTAAAAGTGAGTGGGGGTTGCGCCTTCCCTCAGACTCTCTTGGTATTAGGCTGAGCTCGCCTTTATCTCGCATTCACTCTTGCCATCCAGACCTGTGCCCTACTTGGGTGGTTTTCCTCCATTTTATCTTTCTTTTGAAGTGGTTAGCCGACTCTGGCAAGAAGGTGAACTATGAAGAAACAAACAGTAATGTGTCTCCATCTCCCCCTGCCCCCAGCCACTTAGAGCTTCCATGTCCCCCATCCTCAGAATTCAGGCTCATAATACCCCCAATATACAGATTCCTTCTAAGGATAATTTATGAGACTGGCAGACAACCAATTCCCAGAAAACATCAGGATTGTGTCTCTGAGCAATGTAAATCATAGGCTGCGATAGCATTAACCAACAGGGATATTGGTGAGTAAATCAATCTCCCATCTTAGACCTACTCCAACATACCCTTCCCTAGTTCAGCTGGTGCTGGCCTTGTGTTAATGAGACCCAGTGTGCCTGTTCCATGGCTGGCTCAGCCGGCTAGCTTGGCACACACAAAAAAAGTCTGGTTCCCAGTGCCAGCCCCCAGCTGTTAACTGAAGGAAGCCATTTTGAACATATGTCCCTATTCACCAGGTGAACATGTTGGAAAAGGGGTCTGGCTTAGCAGGACCTCTGCTTTCTACCCAAAGACCAAGTCCAACCACCTGCTGCTAACGTCTAAAATGGTCCCAAAAGATCTTAAGTTTGAGATGATAACATGACAGCCTATCTTAGAATGCACGGGGGGAAAGTCAAGACTAGGATTGTGGGCAGAGGAGTCCTTTTCATGAAAGTGATATGCTGGGAGGCCGAATGGAGCTCCTTGAGGGAGGAAGGATTGGGTTGGGATGAGGGGGGTGGTAGTGTGTGGCACCCCAAGAACAACCACACTTATAGAGTTGAAGGCTAGAGCTGGAAAAAAGGAAGAAAAACTGACAAAAGACCCTAAGAAGTAGAAGTCAGGTGTGTGTGTGGGGGGGAGTCAAGAACAATGTTCTCTCCGTGTTGGTTTTATGTCAGGTGTTGTGTCATGGAAATTCGTCATTGAGCAAACATTTTTGTTTCTTGTTTACTACCCAGAGAATAGGAGAATTGGCTCCCCTTTCCTTTCCCCCAGTTATCATTGATTGAATCTGATGCTCCCAAGCAGAATCCTCACTTTGTATTTTTAGAAATTCAATTTTTTTAATTTGCAAACACTTTTATTCCAAGGTTGTTTCCCCTCTTCTTGCCCATTAAGAAAGGAAAAACAAAAGCAAGCCTTAGAACCAATATGCAGAGTTGAGCAAAACAAATTCCCACATTGGCCATACAGAGTCCACCTCCTCTCTGACGGTGGGGAGCATTTTCTTTACTCTCTCTGACTTTGATTCATGATACAATTTCTGAACTAAAACAAGGCATGTCAGGCAGGTTTCCCCCAAAAGATATGCCCCCAACCCGACTGAGCAAGGCCGGGGCCTAGTTAATACTGGAGCTGTGGCTCAGCAAATGATAATAGCTTGCCTAGACAGCCTGTGGGTTGAATATGTTGTGAGTTGGGTTAGAGGATTTTGTGTGAGAAGCAATCCCAGGGACCCCAGGAGCAGCTGGAGCAACAGCAAGGGCTGCTGAAGATGGCTCTCCTCCAAGTTGCCCGTTTCCCCTAAATATATCCTCCCGGGGACATTTTGAAAGCAACTGGCAGGTGTGGCCACTGCTTGCCTAATCTCCCCAGGTCTTTATTTATTTATTAAACATAGGTAGCTGCAGAAAGGGTGGAAGTCTACCAAGGTTGCCGCTGGCTTTCCTGTGTGCTGCTATGGCTTGGTGTCCTTCCAGTGGGAGTTTGGGGGGTGTGACAGGTTTGGGTATAGCCCTGTTTGAGAGTGACACCCTTCCAAGGGAGGGTATCTGCTCTGGGATGCCTCCATGCCCAAGTAGTCTTGGAGAGAGAGAGAAACCCAACAACAAAAATGGGGTGGGGTGTGGGAAACAACACCCACTGTTCAGTCATCATTTTTGTCCCCATTCCATTGTCTCCCCAAACTCTTGCCCAAGTCTTAGCAAAGGGCAGAGCTGTTCACTCTCCTAATAAGCTGGGGTGATAAGCGCAGCAGCTGGCCGTCGGCTCTTTGCCCAGTTGGTAGTTCTCTCCATTATTCTATGGCCAAATCATCCGTGGCATCTACCGAGGAAGGCATGGGGAGTGCCCTGGAAAGCCCCCGATGGATTTTGCAAACTTATAGGGATGAAAGCAAGCTGATCTGTGACTGAGGAGACTGGAGGGAAGGGGAGGAAGGATATTTGGGCTTTGGGTCTTCAGTCCTTCCTTCCTTTTGGGAATGTTTTAGATGGAGCCCACCGTGTCCAGGGAAGGGAAATGTCATTTAAGCTCAGATTTTTGTCATTCATATTTTTTCAAAAAGGGGGGGGGGTAGGCCAGCCTGCAGAGTCGTGGGGGTGGGGTGGGGGAGTCAGAAAAGGCTGGGGGGGGGAGGAACCTATGAGGAACCAAAAGCTTTGAACAGGACCTTCCTCACGATTGATTGGGACTAATGGTTTACTCTTAGTTAATAGCTGCCCTTTCCCTCAAACATTTTAAACTCCTGATATGGGTTTGGAGGCGGATGGGAAATGTGTCCAGCTTTCCTGGAGCCCTTCTCAGTGGACACGTTAGCCGGCTCCCTCGATTTCTTGGCTTTTTGTTTCCTTTTGGTTTTAGTTCAGATTCCACCATTCCCTTTTCTGACAGGGGCATCCCCAGGTTCTACAGGGAGGGGATAAAGTGAAATTGTATCCAGACATCTTGTTTTTTCTGTTTGTTTTTCCTTTCTTAAAGCAATTGGTAACTTCTTAAGAGGAAGGACACATTGTGGCCGAGGCTGGCAATTTTGATATTTGCAAGCAAGGCGCTTTTTACATTTTAGGGTTTCCTTTTAAGTTTTGTTCCCATTTGGCCGCTAATCATCCTTTAGTCTTTTAGAAGAAAGACTGCAGATGCTGGGCCCCCCGAATCTCCCATTAGGCTCTCTTTGTAGGAGGGAGAACCTGCCTCCCAGTTCAGAAGAGGCACGAGGAGCCTCCTTAAGTGTTTGCCACTGCTTGGCGGAGGGGGGAGGGAGGAGAAGGAGGATGGGGCCAGGTGCAAGAAAGCACTGTGTATAGGCTGTCCCTGCACCAGCCTATAACCCTTTTCTCTAGCAAGGAAAAAAAAAACAAACCCCAGCAACAAACTTTGCCTAGGGAAACCTCTGTTGGCAGCAGAGTGGCTGTTTTGCAAATCAGGGGGAAAAAACCCTTTGTGTGATAAGTTTTCTTAATTCTTTTTTCCCCATCTGGAAAGCTGTTGGAAGCCAGGTTTGGGGGTGGACAGAGGAGTTACATGGGGAAGAGAAGGAAGCACTTGGAGTAATTCTCCCCTTGACATATCACAAATCATCTTTTTAGGAGAATATGAAACTTGCCTGTGAATCCAGTTAATTTCCTTCTAAACTCTGCTGAGCCTTGAACCAAGATTGACAAAGAAAGACTCCACTAGAGGAAGGGTTTTAAAAACTTTTTATCACTGAATTTCGGGGTCTTCTGGCTTTGAAATGAACCCAGGATCCCCGGGTGTCTCAGCTGTTGTGGCACCAAATACATTATTCAAGGCTGCCTTACCCTGACCCAAGCAGAGCCTGCTTCAAAACTGGGGTCTAGAGGACACATCCCAAAGGGTGACTCTTCCCCATGACGCCTTCAGTTTTCTGCATTTTTCTGAGAATATTGTGCTGGAGTGGATCGCCCCCGTTATCCCTACGATCTTGTATCTTCTTAGCCTAGCCCGGGGACGGGCAAACTTTTTAAAGAGGGGGCCAAAGGAAAGGAAAAACAACTTTAGGTGGGCCAATATAATTTATTAAAAAATAACAATGATACATTTGATGAAATTCTTGTATTTTTTGTGATACTAAGCCCTATTAATGACTGAAAGACTATGAAGGAGAAGGGCTGCATCTGGCCCATTCAGTAGAGGAGGAAAATATATGTATGTGTTGGGAGAAGGACCGGATTTGTGATTTATTTATTTCATTTTGAATCCAGACGTTCCCTGCTAGTCTCAGAAAACTGCCTAGATCGCTTAGGTTGAGTGACTTGCCCAGGGAACAAAATATGTGTCAGAGGCAGAATTTGAATCCATGTCCCGATTCTCTGGCCATAGCCTACTATTTGTATGTATCTCTGTGTAGAAATAGAGCTCTGGTTCCCCTTCTCCCACCCCACCTTTCCCCCAAATACCAATTGCCAGATGGCAAGAGCAAGCTGCCAAAAGCCTAATTTTCATCTCTTTCCCAACCGGTTTGAATAGGGGGTCCCCCCCCAGGCAGATCTGCTGGTGGATATTGAAGCATTCCCTGGCTGGTCTCCAGGCCAACCACCCCTCCTTTCCCGGTGGCTTGCAGGGCTCTTCTCAGTGGGGAGGGGCCCTTCTCAGGGCAGCCTCTTGCAGTGTCAGCGCAATTCTCGTGTCCACACCCAGATCCTCAGACTTTTTGGAAATCCAGAGTGGCTCCTCCTGGAAGGGGTTGAGGGGACCCCTGGTAATTGAAGTTTGGGTTTAGGATTAAAACCTGGGAGGTGGGGCTGGCCCCACCTAAGGGAAGAAGGCACAGGGAGAATTTTCCTTGGATTCCTGGCGTGCTGTTGTGACTCTATGGGAAGACTTGAATTGGGATGACATTTAAAGCCTTGGCCCCTTTGGGGGAGTTTTCTAACCATTAAGGCAAAGGTGTGGGCTTAAGCTTCTGTGTTTTTCAAAACCTTTAAATAGAAGAGGCTGCAGCCCTTTAAAAATATGGATTAAGATGGTGGCTTCTCCTTGTGCCTGCCTGCCGAATAAGAATAGGAGGTTGCCTTCTTAGGGTCCCCAAAGTTAAGATGATAAAAAAATCTCTTGGAGAGGAGTTTACTGTTTTATATCGCAGATCTGGAAGTTCTTTGGGTATATTCGAGAAGACATTTTTCCTCTAGCCAAATAGCTGGATTTTGGTGCCCATATTTCCTAGAGGAAATGGTTATCCAAACTCTATCATATAGGATTTCTTACTGTAATGAAAGTGCTCTTTCCCCATATAACATAAGGGGATACTTTAGGGAATGCCATATACACAAGTCAGGGTAGAATTCCTGGGATAATTTCCTCTGGATCTGGACTCCAAAATGCCCCCATTCCCAGAACTTATATATTTAGCTAAGTATAATGTCTTTGCTTTCCTCCTCCCAGCTTAATTTTATAGAGAATGTCTCCCCCTTCTTATGGCAACAGGATAGGCATGTATAAAATGGTGTCCAGCTGAAGTCTTCTCCAAAGGCTATGGTCACTTTCCTTTCAGGAGATTAAATTTTCCAGGTTTCATTGTCACTCTGACTTTTTTCAATATCTTAAAAAAAATGTTATTGGCATTTTTTCTTTTTATATGGGTGGAATTTCCCCCTGTATGCCTCTCCCTGCTCTACTCCAAGAGGTATACCATCTAATTGGAGACTTTTTAAAAGTAAAAAGGAAACCTAGGAAGAAGGGCGGGGGCGGGAATCAGCAAAACTGATCAATACGTCAAAAAAAAATATCTGAAAACCTGCAATGTTCCACACCTGTAGAAACTTGTCCACTTAACTATCAATTTTACTTTGGGGACTAGAAAATGTTTTTTTTTTTACATTTCTTTTCCACTCCCCTTTCAAAAAAAATTCAGGAGGGAAAAACGAGTTTAGTGTTATCAAGTTTCAACTGAGATCTGCGCGGTGATATTAACAATGTTCAGGCTCTAAAAGGAGCTCGGCGGGAGCCTCTCTCACTCGTAGGGCTATCTGACATCAATTATCTGGCATTACTTTGTGTGGCCAGTCATGTCTAAAGAGGATGTAATCATTCATCATCCCTATTTTGTGGCTGCCCTTGCCCAGAGGCTTCTGGACTCCTGAGCAAGATTTAATAAAATCAAATTTCCAACTTAACAAGGCAGTATGCCCAGACAAATAGCATGAGTCCAGAGCCAAAACTGGGGAGGGGGGCACTGAGAGGGGGAAAGGAGAGACACTCATCCACTCAGTTCACCCTTTTCTTAGATTTTAGACACAGGAGTTTGTCTTTGAGAGGCTAATTTCACTGGAGCCGGCAGAGAGAATAAGGGATAGTTGGTTCACTCTTCTTTGTTCTAACTAGCTTGCTGGGTTACTAGAGACAAGATATCTTGGTAGTTCTTTGGAACTTCCAGTATCTCATCTGGAAATAGGATTAGTGATTGATTCATTTTTTTTTAAAAGCAAAGTAATTTGGAGGGGTAATTGGTGGCCAACCACTGGTGGACATTTTCCTGGAATCTCTAGAAATGTTTTTTTTTTTTTTCCCTGTTGGCTAGAAAAATTGGAAAGTATTCGGGTTGGGAAAGGGAGCCTGGGTCCCCCTGGCAGGCAGGAGTTTGAGGAGGTAGGAGTTACAGATAATTGAACCTCTGGTGGAAGCCATGTGGCTTTCTGGAATTTAATTTCCATTTTTTTTATTGTCAGTTATTTGTTTAAAATTTTACTGTCTGTAAAAGAGAGAAAGTGTGGGATTGAGGTTTTTCTTTTGTTTTTTACAATTCAGAATCTGTGGGGTAGGTTTTGCAATTTTTAAAACAAGATCCTTCCAAAGCTCTCTTTATCAAAGCTGCAACTTCTGGGTGAAGTTGGTTGTCTTAAGGTAAAAAAAAAAATGTGATTCCCTCTCGGCTCTTAACAGATACCTTCTATCTGCGTAATTCCAGGGAAGGGTATCCTCCCTTCTGGGCAGAGGGGGAAGAATTAGATCACTGGGTCGATCTGATCTTTGAAAATGGGAAGAAAAGTAATCAAAATTATGCCCACTGAGAGCCTATTGGGCCGACTTGTTTTCGTGTGGCTTTGAAAGATTTTTTTCAGACTTGTTGAACAAGATGAAACTATTTCTAGCTACCAGAAGGCAATTGTAAATAAGTGACACTGCAGTAGCATGGGCTGGAAAGCCATCTTTTGAGGGAGGTCGATGTATGTTGTTGAGTGCAAAGGCAGCCTTCTTTTTGCCTTTTTTCTCAGTCTTGATGAGAATAGGCAGACTCTATTTTGCAAGTCTCTTAACTTACCTCTATCAGTGCTTTGTACCAGTGATAAACAGTCTTTGAGAATGCCTTGTTGGTATTCCCTGGGAGAGATTTATCATCTGAGGAAATCGAGGAAATCACCAGGAAGCTCAAAGATAAGAGAAATATTGCCAAAAAAATGAATATTAATAAATGTTTAAAAAAAAGAGAAATATTGCCAGAAAAACCTACAGATTGAAAAAAAGAAATGCCATGGGCATATGGGCCACCCCTTTGCGGCTTTGCCTACCTTTTCCCCCTTTTCCTAAACTCAGGAATGACCTTTTTATCCCAGTTTTTTTAAACAACATTTTATTGACGTGCTGCTTCCACATCACCACATTTCTCTCTGTATTCTCCTCCAGCCACCCTAGATAGCAATAACATTTTTTGGGGGGAGGAGGAACCCTCTACCCAGCAAAACTGATCCATAAATTCAGAAAGAAAACCTGAAAATCCTGCAGTTGTTCCACACTTATAGACCTGCCACCCCCATCAAGAAGTGGGGGAAATTTTCTCTTTTCTTTGGATTCTGAAGCATAAACACATCTTTAAGCTTAAACACGCTGATTTACGCATTTGTTTTGGGAGGATGAGGGGAAAATGTTCACGGAGAATCCTCTATTCTCTCAGATGATCCCCATGTCCTAAAGCTGCCCGGCATCCTTCCCTGCTGAGGGACTGGTGTAAATGCAGCAAAGTGGAAGATCATTTCTAAAGGCCGTGTAAAAAAAATTCTGGGTGATGTTTTTGAAGGCTCAGCCTGATGTGTTATTTGACTTGGAGGGGGGAGAAACCTGACCTGGCAAGGCAAGGCAAAGAAAGCCCAGTCTTCCTTGTTTCCTGAATTCTGGGGCGCCTAGCTAGCCCTGTGTGCAGGAAGGGTAAGTCCGAGGGACTGCCTTGAAAAGGCTCCAAATTGTGTGGCGCCTCAAATTGATTTTGTTGACTTGGTCCTTTGTCTGCAATGCTGGGGCCCATTTCATTTCCACTGTGTCTCTTTCCCTTGCCTAAGACAGAGCTTTGGGTCCGTCTCTCCCCAGGAATGATTAGAGAGCTGTTACAATCCTGACTAAGATCACTGAAGAGGGAGAAGGAATTCTGCCTCCCCAGTTGATCAGGGATCCCCAGCAGAGAAAAGGGAGCTAGGCAAGGCCCTTTGCCTCTGAGGGAGGGGCAGATTTGCCCTGCAGCCAGTCTACCCCCTTCTCCTTCCCTCTGCAAAGGGGGGGGTGGCCCCCGTTTTGCCCTGTCCTGTCTGTTGTGCTATCCTGAGCCCCCTGGCCAGGGTTGGCTTTGAGAGTGAGGAATCTAAGGAGACAGAAGCAGTGCGGAAACCAGTGTTCACGTTTAAGGGGAAAGAAAAACACTGCTCAGGCTCTTAGACACACCTTTGCACACCAGGCCAAGTTCTGGGCTTGTAACTCCATTTTGTGCTGCCGGCAGAGGGACATTTTAGAAGCATGTTTGCACAGCCTGCCATGTTCACATGGAGGCAAGGTCTGCGTTTTAGAAATGCCTGTATGGCCCGGTGAGGGGTAGGCTCCCCCCTCCCGCCCCCTTCTTTCTGTAGTATCCCCAGAGTCTTCCCAGGCAGCCTGGTGGTAGGCTCTTAATCATTGTTTGCCGAATGGAAATGGACCCTCCTGGCCTGGATCAGATGTTCTTTCTCCCTGTAATTAACCCTTTTTAATCTGGGAGAAGGAAGGCTAACCCAGAAGAGAGACCCAAAGCAGCACTTTCAAGCTGGTCCCATTTGAGGGCTTCTCTTGGCCTTTTATTTCCTTTCTCTCCCTCCAGCACAGTAGTTAGCTAGGGCTCAAGGGGACTCATGAATAGCCCAAGAGTCTTTCTGGGGGGGGCCAGGAGGGAAGAACCCCCCAGCCATCTGGTAGGGAAATCCCTGATCTCCTGGGCTAGGATTGATTGACTTTGCCTTTCATCCCCTATTCAAAGATGTCCCTCCTCATTTTCAATGCTAGCCCCAGTGGGTCAGGGCATGGGCTGTTTCAGGTGTCGATCCCCCCTGTAGCTGGAGAGGTACTAATGGCACTGCAGAGTCTTTCTTCCCCTCCCGTGAGCGCCATCCTGCAGATGGGTTGGGCACAGACATCCAGAGTTTGGCACAGCAACGCCAGTGCCTTGACAGTTGGGCCCCCGGGGACATGGCTGCCAACTGGGTATACACAGAGTTGATGTTGTAACCAGGACTTGAGGCCAGCAATGAGACCTTTCCAGGAATGGGACCTCTGGGGGATAGATGACCCCCTCGGTAAAATGGGACCTCGAAGGTGACCCTCCTCGCCTCCCTTTCTGCAGCCAGGCTCTCCTGGCTGCTTTTGGTAACTGGTTAAAATCTCTCCCCATATAGACTTGTCTTCTCCCAAAGGGGTGTCAGGCTCTCCCTTCCCAGGCACAATGTCTATTCTGCCCAGTCTCTGGTTTCCATATTCAGTTTATTGATGAAAGTGGGATTGGTCCTAAAGAGGATTTAGGATGGGTCAGGGGGCCTTTATTCTCTGTGCTCTGGGGCCGCCCCTACCCCAGCCCTGGATCATAAAAGGCGAGTTTGCTTACCCAACTCTCTAAATGAGAGTCCTTTTGGGGAGGGATTTTTAAAGAAATCTGAGCTTCCCCTACTCTGATTTTCCAGGTTCCTTCATTTTGCCACCCCTTCTCAGAGGGTAGGGAGCCAGGCTGATCCAGCCTTTCCTCTCTGTGACCTTCTCTTCTCCATTCTAAGACTCTGTCCCCTCCATAGCACTCCCCCCTTTGCAGCTGTGCAGAGCAGCAATTGAATGTCTCCAGTTGTCAGGCCCCAGTTTGCACACGTTTCCAGGCCCTTCTCTCCCCCCACACCCATGTAATTTGGAGTCCAGCCATATCCTTGTCAAGGAAGGGTTACAGATTATCCAAAGCTGGAGAATGCTGGAGGGCAAAGGGGAGGAAGGGAAGGGATCAGCCTTGCAATTTGGAGGCCAAATTCTGGTTTCTTCTACCCCAGTGTCTGCCCTTCACTCTACTAGATTGCTTGGAACAAATCCCTTGAATTTCTTCTTTATCTCAGTTTCTTCCTCTGGAGGAGGAGGTCAGAATAGCTGATCTTTAAAGGCCCTTCCAAATCTTAAGGTTCTGGGACCCTCATTATTTTTCTCTGTACACCCTTAATCAGAAGAAAGTGGCTCCTGGTGGAGAGGACAAGTGGCCTAGAGATCTGAGTGCACTGGGGTGACACGGAACATGTAATCTGGCAATGTTCCCTACGGCAGATCCTATCCAGACCAATCCCAAACCTTCCTAGAAGAACCCTTCTGTATTCTCTCTCCTGGCTTCAAAGGAGAAATTGTCCAGTTTCCTGTGCCCATTTCTCTGAAGAACTGTGCCTCTTAATTGTTGTTGAAGGATGGCGAGGCTTTCATCCAGCGGACAGTTTGGGAAATGAAGGCATTCGTTATTCCTTGGTTTATAAACTGTGCAATGAATATAAATAAAACCAAGAGTCTCTGAATTGGTGATTCCCCCCTCCCCAGCCCCCTTCACAATGTGTATTTATGCCACTTAAGATTCTTCCCATTTGGATTCCATTTTTTAAAGAACGAGGTTGGGTTAGAGAAGCAAGTTGCACGCTGTCAGTTTGGTAAAATGTATGTAATGTATAGAAGCTTACGAGGAAGAATTGGGAAAAGACCTTCACTTCTGTCAGTGACATTGGCAGAGCCAGAATGCTGGGCAGCAATTGGAGCAGATTTCAGAAAGAATTATTTACTTTTTGTTAAATCCGTTACTAGGAGAAGGCAATCCTTAATGACCCAACCAATTGCTTTCAGGAAGCATTTAAGGTCCCATGTTTCCCCTGTGCATTTTTTCCCCCTTAACAAAATAAAGAACTCCAAAATGGATTAATTTAAGTGGACGAGGCCCCTTTTGTTGTTTAAAAAAAGAAAAAAACCCGCCACAACAAATAAGGGAGCAGACAGAACCCTGATGAATGAATGATTAAGCTCCTTCCCTTCAAAACTGGTGATTTCAAGCCTTAGTGTTGTAGGATTTGTGATGTACATTCCCTGCTGTCCTAATAAAGGGCAGGGAAGGGACTTTTTTTTTAATGGTAAGAAATAGTGCAGCCATCTTTAAAGCATGAAATAAGTGTGAGTCAGGATTATTGCATTTGTTATATTTTTGCTATCTGGATTAAGTTGGTATTTTCCTACCCAAACTTTCTTCTTCAATTTAAAAGTCCCCCACATAAAATAAAGGCTGGTGTTGCCTCTCTGGACCTTTGTGCTTAGGGAAATGCATCTTCTCTCTTTTGAGTTGAGACCTTGCTAGGGTTGGCTGTCTGTGGTTTTGGGGGGGGGGGGAGGCATGGCTGTCCTGCCTCCAGGCTGTCTCCCTGATCAGTATTGCTGGCTTGTTACTACGCAGACCCCATGTGTGGTCAGGCTAAGGAGAGAGTGAGAGTGTGTTCGCCAAACAATATCAGACTCAGTAAGTTGCTATTCTAGATTTTTTTTTTTTTTGTCAAAGTCCGAACCAAACTCTGTTATTTAATACTTTTAACAGTAGTTCTGATCTCAGATAAAACATGAAAGTGTAATGAACCCTACAAGAACCTGCCTTTGCTCCCAGTTATTGCTATCCAGGTGTTCTCAGGCTCCCCCCTTCCTTGCCAATCCCCCCCCCCCAAGGAAATTCACTCTGTGGAAATTGGCAAATAGTACTTTTTCCATAAATGGATGAGAACTTTTAATTAATTAATTAATTGATTTTTTTTAAGCCCTTAACTTCTGTGTATTGGCTCCTAGGTGGAAGAGTGGTAAGGGTGGGCAATGGTGGTTGAGTGACTTGCCCAGGGTCACACAGCTGGGAAGTATCTGAGGCCGGATTTGAACCTAGGACCTCCCATCTCTAGGCCTGACTCTCAATCCACGAGGATGACAACTTTTTAAAAAATCACCTTTACTTTAAACCTTGGGGTTCTGAACGATCTAACATGGGTTATCAGCAGCCCTTTAAAAAGCCTATTAAATGAACAATCACTTAGGAGATAGCAAAGAAGATAAATCTCCTTAGCTTAGACGAAAGAGCAAGCTTCAAGTTTTTGTAGAAGTGTTTGCCTTGAAATGATAGCTGAGGAGCTGGGGAGCATAAAGCGTCGCATCTGTCATTGTCTCTTTCTCCTCTGAATCCAGCCCCTCCTGGGGTAGAGGCTAGGAAGGGGTGCTCTTTATAGAATATTTGTGTTCTTCCACTTCTTTTTTCCTTGACTGAGTTATTGAAAAATGAGAGAACTATAGTTCCTCTCTTTGTGCTTACAAATTAATCAGGAGAATCAGGAGAAGTGGAGAAAGTCTTTAGCTGTCTTGCATAGCTTCTGTCTTGAAAAAAATGGCTGATTTTGAACCAAATTCAATTTTAACAACACGTCAGGAATGTTATGAACAAGAGCTAGAATGTTTTTGTACAAAGAGAGTTGTCTTTTTTCTTTTTTCTTCCCTCTCCAATTGTAGGCGAGGAGAAAAAAGCTCATTAATTTGAAAGGAAAAAAAAAACTAGTAAGGAGGGAGAGAGAACCTTATTCCACTAGGAGAACACAGAAGGGGCCCTGTGTTCTCTTTGGGGTCTGCTCCAGAGATGTAGCTTGATTCTGAATTCAGAACCTTTTTTAGGTCAGGTATTGAAGTATATAGGTAGAAGGCAGGGGCTTTGGGGTTGTGTGTGGCAGTTTCTTTTTTATTATTATTATTTTTTAAACCCCCACCTTCTGTCTTGGAGTTAATACTGTGTATTGGCTCCAAGGCAGAAGAGTGGTAAGGGTAGGCAATGGGGGTCAAGTGACTTGCCCAGGGTCACACAGCTGGGTGTGTGTGGCAGATTCTGAGGGTCACAGTCATTGAGACACACCAGAACGCAATCACATTCTCCTCTAATCTTATGCAAATACAAAAGAGAAGATTCACACTTTTAGGGAGTATTCCTCGCCTGCCGTTTTTTTTTATAGCATATCTATCTTACATCTGGACTCAGATCTTCTGAGATCTCAATTTTTTTTTCTCTCAATTAAATCTTCCTTAGAATTTAATCTCTGAACATCCATCTTATGCTGGATCCAGAAAGGAAGTTTATCCATTTTTTAAAAAGGAGAGCCTTTAAATAAAAATAAAAAGATAACCTTCGAGTTAGGTGACTCGAGCTCCCGTTTCATGTAACTGGTCTGCTAGGAGGAGATGTTTGCATGGGAGTGACTGTGTGAAAGTGTAGCTTCCTTTCTCCCTCGACCCTAGGAACAAGGCAGCTGGGGTTCCATAAAGCTTCCACCCTATGGTTGTTCCTCGATTAGCCAGCATGAAATGGATTTGAAATCAGGGATCCAGGGATGGGCAAGACAGAGAGAAGCGTGTATTCTCTCATGGTGTCCTCCCCACAATTCTTTAGATCAAAGACCCAAATTAATCTTTTGGCTCTTGCCCAGCATAATTTGCTTTGCAATTAGAAACATATCCCTATCTTTGCTAACAACTCAAAGATGCACCCAATGGTTAACCTTTTTTTTTTTGCATTGTTTTTCTTCTTTTCCTTGCAGGTACTGGACAGTGTTTTGGCTCAGTACGGGTCTGTGGAGAATTGCGAGCAAGGTGTGTGTTATTCCTGAACTCATTTAATTTCCAATTGATTAAAAAAAGGAAGGAGTAGAAAGGAAAATTAATTTTTTTGTTCTTGTGTATTTTTCTCGTTCTGTAGTGAACACTGATACTGAGACTGCTGTGGTCAATGTAACCTACAGCTGCAAGGAGCAGGCTAGACTGTAAGTATTCTGTGTCACTTCATTCTATACCTTGATTCCTGATGGCAATCAAGTCATCTTGCTCTAGTGACACCATTAATGTGGGTCGGAGGGAGGGCGCTGGATGCTAGGGCTGATGATGCCCAACGACACTGAGGCTGCCCTCTCTGCCAATGCCCTTGGCTTTCTCCTGAAAGTTCATGGGTGGGTGGAAATATCAATTGACATTGGTCACATTGTCTTCGCATTTTTAACTGAAAGACGTGGATAGGTAATTCTGTGAAATTGCAGGGATGCTGGGCCACAGGATAGCCAGATGAGATTACCAGAAGCTCCTCTGTTTCTCTAACTGGTACCACCAAGACGATATTATTGTATATATTTTCTCTGTGTGTATATAGTATATATTATGTATATTAAATAGTGTGTATATATATATATGTATTTTATAAAATGTATGATTTATTCTTTGTTAAATGTTATCAGAGCTTTTGACTTTAATTATGATGAATACCAAATGGAAGTCTGCCATTTTGTTAAGTTTCTCTTCATTTAAGAAATGGTTGCCTGTATTCTTGACAGTTGGATTTGTTCCATGAATTGAAATGTATTTATTCCAAGGACCTCATTTTCTCTTCCTCCCTTCCCACCCTCTGCCCCTCAGCCAGCCAGACACACAAATGATAGCTACACAGATCTAGGCACAAATGGAATGAGCAGAGCCACTGACCGATGGATTGGTTGCCATCATCGACAGAGAGTGTGGTGGTTGTGAGGTCCAACATGGCCTCAAGGAGGAACTCCCTGCTTCCTCTAGTTCTTCCTAAGCTAAAGGCTTAATTGCAGATCCGTTCATCACTTGGGTGATGTTGGAATGGTCTCTTTCTTACTCTAGGTCTCGGTTTCCCCCCCTCCCTTCCTCCTCCTGTAAAATGAGGTGGTTAAACTCGGTGACCTCTGATATTCCTTCCAGCTCCAAATTTATGATTCTATGATCAAACCCAGAGAAATTATCCTGTTGAGACTTGCCTTATAGGTGTGTTGGGCTGGCTGGATTTATTGTAATAATTTCCAGGAAAACAGCCATCCCAAGTGGCCCCGTTGACACAAAAATATAAATCATTGTGGCTGGTGGTTGTGTTACAAGCGACAGATGCCTCGATGGTCCCGAGCTCGAGTTTGATCCTTCACCTACAATCTTTTGCCCTACCAGGATCTCGCCAACATATAGCCTCGAGGGCCCCTAGATTATGAAAGCCGTACTAATATTTACAAAGTCACAGGTCATTAGAACGGCAGGCACTGCACTACTCTATAAAAAGACAAGGAGGCTAACAAGCTGAAGTTGGCTGACCCTCAAGCCCAGAGAGAGAGCATACATAACAAATCACAGACCTACCGAAGAAAGGAAATGAGGCAGATGTGTCATTGTCATTGTCTCCCCTCCGCAGGGAGCAGGCTAAATGTGGAAAACAAATGCAAACACGGACTACATCTGAGACCTTGAGAAGCTAGTTTTGCTTCTACAGACCTCAGTTTCCTCACTGATAAAAATGAGATGGTTGGATCCACCTGAAATCCCTTCTAGCTTTAAATCTGATTTGCACACCAGCAAGGGGTCTTATCCTTTCCCCTTCCCCTTCCACTATCTCCAATGGAAATCTCTGTAGGAGATTAAGAAGGGTAGATGCATAACAGAGACCAGAAGAAGGTAGTTTTTTACATGAGAGCCAATATCAGGAAAGGCCAGAACAGGAGACTATAAAATGGCCTTGGCACCCTTCAGAGTGTCCAGTTCAAGGGCTACCTCCTATGGGAGGCCCTTCCTGAGGCCTTTCTCCCATATTACTTAAAACATTCTTGTATTTAGTTTAAATTTGCTCCTGGCTACACCTTGTTTCCTTCAAAAGATTACAAGCTTTTTTGAGGGTGGAGACTCTCTTTTTTTTTTCTTGCTCTATATATCTCCAGTACCTTTGTATAGTGTGGTGTAGGGGCTTTAAAAGATTCCTTGGCAGAATTGGTGCGTCACAATGGAAAGTCAGTCAGGGGACCTGGGTTCAAATCCCATTCCTTCACTGCCTGGAAGATCATTTGGGATATCATTTAAACCTCCCTGGGCCTCAAGTTAAGAGGAATTAAGGAGCTTAGCTGCTTTTAAAGGCACTCCTGGCTCTAAATCTCTGATCCTGTGAGTGGGCGCCATTTTATAAGAAGGGAAGAGTCGAGGGTTTCCCCATACTTCAGACTTGATGACATATACCTTAGGGGACACAGGCTGTTGCTTGACACTGCCTTAGATTAGAGAAGTGTCGGGGGACCCTGAGAAGTCAATGGTAACCAGAAAAAGAGAAATGCTGTGCTCTTCAATAAAGGGAGCA
Source organism: Gracilinanus agilis (assembly GCF_016433145.1). Taxonomy (NCBI): domain Eukaryota; kingdom Metazoa; phylum Chordata; class Mammalia; order Didelphimorphia; family Didelphidae; genus Gracilinanus; species Gracilinanus agilis. The sequence continues at coordinate 14,698,337 of NC_058134.1, read as the reverse complement.
GGAGAGTCACCCCACTAGCCCTTCTCTATTGTTGTAATTGTTACTGAGGGAGTTTAAAATAAATTGAAATCTATTCTCCCACTTTTCCCTTAACAACTCTTTGAGGGTAGGTGCTGTTATCAACCCATTTTACAGATGAGGAAACTGAATCTCAAAAGATGTTCAATGATTCGCTCAAGCTCACGTAGCTAGTAAGTGTTGGTGGTAGGAACTGAAACCAGATGGGCTCATTAGTCCATACTGCAGTTGTAGCTAACGAATAGCACCTGATCTGACAATGCTAGGAGCTCACCCCAAAGGCACTGTTTCAGACCCTCACACCTGCACAAGACGCAGCAGTTTTCTATGACCAGAACTAGGAATGTGTTGAAAGAAAGTCCCATTAATGAGAGAAGAGCGATACCATTTTCATCTAGCCAGATCTGTTCCCTTTAACATCAGTAATCCCCACAGATGGACATCATGGGGACGACGGGAGTCCGTGCTTCTGTCCCCTCTTGGCTGCTGTGTCTATAGTTCTTCCCTTGATCCTGGTAGAGGCCAGCTGTAGGATGAGTCAAGCCCTGCTAATTCAGCTCAGTCTGAATACACAGAATTCAGCCCCTCCTGAGTGCTAGGCGCCAGCGGCTAGTTCCATCCTCAAAGACCTTCCTTTCCATACACTCGGGTCTGGGAGCCAGACTAAGTCACTTTATCTAGTGCCTCGTTTCCCTCCTGGGGAGGCTCACCTACACAGGCTCCGAGACCTCTTTCTGCTCTGAAAGGTGCAGTTTTCTACCAGAATGTTAAAAAAAAATTAAGAACCAAACCCATGGCCTTCCTCCTGTAACTGAGGGCTGGGGAGCAGGGAGTGAGGTCACTGGAAAGCAGGTGGATGGCCATTCTTGCCTCCTCCTCGGCTGCTGTCCCTACCTCACAGGGCTGTTGTGAGGGACAGAAGCCCCGTGTGAATGGTAATCAGTGGAAGGGGAGCCCAATGGCATCCTTTTCTCTATGGGTCAATGTCTTGCCTCACTTGATGTGCTTGGAAAAGTCACATGATGGTCCTCCAGAGCTGACGACTAACATTCCCCGGCACGGCACGGCAGCAGATCTTGCTAAGTACCTTAACCGAAACCTGACTTGCCAAACTTGAGTTTCAGTGATTTCCTTCCCATTCAGAAACTCAGCGTCAGCCTTTGACTTCTAAGCCCACGTTGGCCCGTGCATGCTCCCTTTGGGCCACCGTGGAATCCCGGAGGCAGGGTCTCTCTTTGGGTCTGCTTTGGGTACTTCAGAAGCAGCTTATTGATCGCTGGTGCTCGCTTGCACAGAATCCTCCCCTGGGCTAGAGACTTCTTCTAACCTAAGAGCATTATGGCTATTTCTAGGGGGCCTTTGGGTGGGAGGGAGGAAGAGAAGCAGTGTCCTGTCCCTGGAGTTTATGGCTCCCGGAACCGGTTTGACCCTTTATTTTTGGATACTGGCCGGCCCAGAGTGCTTTCAGAACCGAGTTCTACATCATTCCAGAACATGAGCCGATTTTTCTTTCCTCCAAAAAGAAAAATCTTTTTCAAACAGGCACACAATAAGATTTGAAACAAAATGGGACGCATTGAGCCCGTATTTCTTGGCGCTGCCATGCCTTCCTCAGGCCAGTCCCTCCCTGAGTCCTGGGTTGCCGTGTGAATAGCTGTTTGCTCACCTAGCTCAGGAGATGTTGTAGAAAGGATGCCTGTTCGGACTCGGCTTGGAACAGACAGCTGCTTTTGTCCCTGATTTTCAGCTTTGGAATCCTGTGATTTCATGATAAATATGCTTTCTCCTTCATCTAGCCTGGCAGAAGGGCCTCGTTTTTACCTACGAAGGTTGATCCGAGCCATATTTATCTTTATGTGTGTGTATGTGTGTTTGCATGTTTCTACACGCACACACACACGCACACATATATGTAATTTTGGGAATACTCATCATTTTGCTTGGAATCGACTCGGCCTCAGAGGACCAAGGCTGGTGAAGCAAGCAGTGCCCACCTTCGTGGTTGGGAGTAGCGTAGCGTAGGGCGATGGTCCGGCCTCCCTGACCGTCCGTAAAGTACCTCCCAGAGAAATGCCTTTATGTACCATTTCCTTCCTAGCCTCTCTTCCAAAGAGGGCTCGATGCTCTTCGGAGCGTGGATGGCCGACTAGTCCAAACGCCGTCCCTCTCGCTCCTGACTCGCCCGTCTGAGTGACTCTTACGGTCCTTCAGACACCTTAGCGTTGGCATGGCACCGGCCACAAGAGCGCTTCGCCGAGGCGGAGGGAGGACCAGTTGTTCTCTGAGGAGAAACTGAAGCCAGTGGCATAGCTGGTGGTGAGGGCAGGAGGAGGGGGCGCTCTCTGGGCCCGTCCAGCTGGATGTGCATGCCACCTTTGCTTGCTTTCGGGGACCCCCCTTTCTGAGATGCATGTTTCTGACGGCTGCCCAGCAAAGGGCCGATGGGCGCTAGTGACCCTTTCACACTTCACCTTCTTGTTCTAAGGGAAATATTTAGCCTCTAGGATTTAGTAAGCCCAGCACCAGGGTCAGCCGCCTGGAGGATGCCGCCGCCGTCTCGATCCCCTTCTTGCCTCTGCTCTACTTTGCCCCGTTGGGCCTTCTGGTATAAGTCCAAGGCCCAGCTCGGCAGAGTACATCAGCGGGAAGACCCGTCCCCCTGGAGCTCCTCGGAACACCTTCGGAAGACATCGCGCGTCTCCATCTAGGGCTTAATGTCATCGCTTTGTTGTGATTGTCCGGTTGGCCTGGTTCTAGAGAGAAAGAGGAGCCTCGCGGTGGGGTAGAGGGAGAAGTGGCTGGGAGCCGGGGAGTTCGTGTCTCGAGGCAGACTCCTGTCTTCGAGCCTCCAAATCCTAGGCAGAGCGCGTGTTGACTCGCGTTGGCAGAGGGTGTTTCCTCACCTGGGATTTCTCTCTACCATACCAGGGAAATCACAGGTCCAGGCCTTCGTCTTATCTCTGGGTGAAATATAACAAATAAAAATCTTTGTCCTAATGGTGTCACAGAGGAAAATGAACCGTGGGGGAGGTCGCTGCATGACATTGCACGAAGCCTTGCTTGGATTCTCTGTTGGCGCCACACTGTCAGGTTTTGGGCAAAGTAGATCGGAGTTTCCTGTTTGTTTTTTGTCTATCTGTGTTGTGGTGGGAGGAATATTTCAAGTGCTTCATCCTACCTGCCTTTTTCCCTATCTGTCATCCTGGAAAATGGCACAGAAATGTCTTTTCTCAGATGTGTAAATTATAGAAAATAGATGAAGTTTCGAGAAAGTTAAGAGAGAGAAGCCAGAGTAAGGGTGAGGGGCCAATTCCCACCTACTGGCTCCTCTAAAGGCTCCCATTACCCACTCCTTCTGCCTTAATTTCCTGGCTCTTCCTCAGTTGTGCTGGCCGGGACAATCACTGGTGTTGAATCTGAGAGAGGACCTGTAGGATAGACTCAGTCTTTCATTTGACGCACTTCGATGTTAGCAAGTAGAGAAATTCTCCCTTGGTGTCCGAAGCGTATTTTCTCAGGGAGATCTTTGACCTCCTACCCTCAGTTCTTCCCCTCCTAGATTGCCTGTGGGCTTTAGAGCTCTTTCCAGGTTTGGGCAACCTAAGCTCTGCCCCAGAGCACCCAAATGCAGAGGCTCCATACAGAAAGGTAGCATGTATGCACCATTAGCATGGAAACAACTGATCTTAACTGAAATCAAATGTACCCCCTAGGACAGTCATTCATCTCTCTTAGTGACCATAGAATTTTAACGTGGATTACAAAGTGAATTTGCTAGTATGCCGTGTCCTGCCCAAATTGCTCATTCTTCTGCTGGGCTCTCATAGCCTGAGGTAGGAATGCACAGAGGTGGCCAGCAAGGCTTGCATTACCCCATCCGGGGATGGACGGACTCTGTGTCTCATCCCAAGACTAGTCCAGAGTGTTTAGCGACAGGTTTTTCCTAGGGTCCAGTTTGCTTTTTCCAGTCCCTGTGATTTATGTTGGCATTTCCCTAAGGACCAGAGGATTGTTTGTAGCTGCTTTGGTAGAGGGAGCTTTTGAATCCCAGTTCCCTGGCACTATGGATGTGAGCACTTGGAGTAATTCATGCCCGTGTTTCCTGTTAGCCATCATCCTTGTCCCATCCCCTCCCCTTCCAGCCATTTTGTTCCGGTTAACTTTTGTGGGCTGCTGGCTTGCTTGTCTCTCTTGTAAAGTTCACAACAAAAAGCCTAGAGGTTTTGGATCTTTGACCATTAAACTTAATGTTTGGCTTGTCTTTTCTTTCTCTTCCTCATTCCCATTTGTTGGTGTCTCAGTGCCATTGAGAAGCTGAATGGCTTTCAGCTGGAGGGGTACACCCTGAAAGTTGCCTACATCCCGGATGAGTTGGCCGACCTGCCCATGCCGCACTCTCCAGTCATGTCGAACCGCCGTGGTTACGGCCACAGGGGATCCCAGAGACAGGGGTCCCCCGGAGGAGCTTCAGGGCAGAACCACCAGAATGATGTTCCCCTCCGTATGCTGGTTCCCACCCAGTTTGTTGGAGCGATCATTGGGAAAGAAGGTGCCACCATTCGGAACATCACCAAGCAGACCCAGTCTAAGTAAGTGGCGTGTGGCGTGTGGCGGGGCCGTTTCAGGAGTTTTCATGTGTGTTCCATTGAATCACACCAGTGGGGGTGGGCGGGAAGAGTGCCCCCAGCACTTCTCATCTCTTTTCTGAGGATCGTCTCTTATTAGTGTCTCTGGCTTGGCTTTATGGAGTCCTCCAACTCCAACGTTGATCTCAAAGGGAACTGCAGAAGAGTTCTCCTTCCCCTTCTAACTGAAATGCACAGAAAATCTTATTTTGCCAGCAAACTTCCTCTCTTCTGCCTTGGGCCCCAGCAGCCACAAGTCAAAGATTCCAGTGGTCTCCTGGGCACCCCATTGTTTTCTTGACTTCCTCCTTGGAGGTTTCCCAGGGTGACCTGGCCTGGGCCTTTTCTCTCTTCTAGCTCTTTTCAGGAGCCAGTCTTCCACCTACACCTCAGCTTCCTTCATGGAATTTGGTGGGCCTTAGAAATGCCCTTTTCAGGCCTTGGTGCCCAGGGGCCTGCATTTATCCAAAGTAGAAACCAGCAAGAGCAACTTTTCCAAGTAGTCTCCATGTTGCTTCTTGTCAACTGTTGGAAATGTAAACTATTTAGCTGTTTTGAAGGCATGTAATTAAAGGAGAGGAAAATGGAGTTCTAGGCAAGCTATTGAAACCCCCCCCTTTTACAGATCGTAAGTTGCTTGCTCAGTTCTAGATAACGCGGCTCGATAAAATGACATTATGTGGTGTGTGTAAGAGCCTAAATTCCTGGGGAAGAGAGAAATGATTTGCGAGGCGATCTCTGTCCCACCATATTTTCCAGGAGGACATTCCTAGGACTCACTTACTGACTCAGAAAGGTGAAGGGGGGCACCTTTGTGTTGGCCAGCCAGAGTCACTAGACCCAGAGGTGGCAGGGTGGTTGGAAATAACAGCCATGAAAACATTCGAGTTTATGAAATCGCCTTTAAATTGAAAATGAAAAACGAGCAGATTTTCGGGGAGCTCAGCGGGGCTTATCACAGGCATCTTGCTCTAAAAGTAGAACTTAAAGCAGCCTCCCTCCCCCTTCCCTGATAGCTCCGGGACTGGTAACTGACTGGATGTGTCCAGATGCTTTCTAGCCAACAGAGAGTAGGGAAAAAGTAGCTGTCCTTGGTAGCGGATCAGGCTTACCTCTTCCATGGCATTCTTGTAGCAGGATGGGGATCTTCCAACAGTTTTCACTGGTCTGCTTCATCAGAGAGTGAGGTGCTGGGTACACAGAATTCATGCTCGGTTTTGTGGACTTAAGTTAGGTTGCACTGACCAGTGTGAACCTGCCGTCCTTGTTCTGAGGAGGAAGGGACAGATTTCCTTGGATAAAAGCTAGAATGGGAGGGATGGGGAGGCTAGAAGTTAGTAGGGGGGAGGGGTGGTAAGAGGACCCTCCCCCCGAAATTTTTTTTTGCAGAAGGTGAGAATGCTTTGCCTATGTGCAGACTCATGTGGCACTGGTACCAGCTGATGGCCAAAATCTAATAGAAAGCAGGCATGGTCATGGGAGGGATGGGAGCCTGTAACCAAGAGCTTAGCTAAGCCCTAATGCTTCTCCTAGGGTCCCACCAGCCTCTTGACCCATTTGTTATCTCTTCCTTTCCCCACTCCCCATCCCCATCCAGCTTTATTTTTCAGAGCGTGCTGTATTTCTTAACTCATTACAGTAACTTTCTAGCTGGTTTCCCCTGCTTTACATATGCCAAGTTTGGGTGTTTCTTGTAAGATGGATCACCCATTCATTTACCAGATGGGGCAAAGCTGTGGACTCTGGTCCACCTGATTTTAATTCTGGTTTGTTCCATCAAATGCTGTGCTGATCCCTGCCAATGGATTTCATGACCTTTGGCTACTGAAAGGAATCCTTATTGGATTGGGCACACTTTCTGAAGTGGCCCGAGGGGGCTGCCCTCCTCAGCACAGCAACATCTTGGCACCACCCTCCCCCAAGCGATCTGATGTTTAATCGCTAAAGGAGTAAAGAGGATGGGGATAGATGGAAAGAGAAGACCATTGGCATCTCTTTCCAATAAGAGACATTTGGAGAAATAACAGCTCTGGAGAATAATGGAAGCAGTGGGAATAGGGATCCTACTGGACCCTATCCAGGGCTTCTTCCTTCCCAATGGCTATTCTTGTTGGAGGCAAGATTCTCTTGATTTCTGTAGAGCCCCAGTTGGCCATCCTGTTCAATGAGAGAAAACCAGTGACAGAGCTTTGGTTTGCATTGGCTGCTGCGCTATTGCTATCTGTTTTTTTGGCAGGGAGGGTGGGGTGCAGGACTGCCTCTGATGCATCCTCCCATTATCCCCAAAGGGCATGGCCTGAACTAGTACTAGGACCCAAGCTGGTCTTGGTAGAGCCTGCCCAAATGCTGCCAGCCTAAGAGAAGAAGGGAGATGAGGACATTTGGCCTCCCCCAGAGGATATAATGCATTTGGGGATAAAATGAAGAATGTGGCTGGCGTATACATTTCCCAGCCACTTGAGTACCGTGAGGTGGAAGAGAGTATGTCCAGATTTCACCACCTCCTCTGGGGCTGTCCCATCGTATGAGATGGGAGGTGATACTCTGACCTTGTCCCTGCATTCAGGAGACTTCTCTGAGTAGAAGGGTGAAGAAGGGCAGCAAGGGAGCCTGGGCTTTGCTGAGCTATTCCCCACTCCCTTTTGCTTAAGGGAGCTCCAAGTGGGGTACAGGAGGAAACAAGGAGGCAGTGGGATCTGGCGGAAAGAGGACCGGAGTCTGATTTCCCAGATCAGAATCTCAGATCCACCTGCTTACCTGGGTGAGTCTGGGCAGCTCCAATCTCTCCAGGGTCCAGTTTCCTCATCCGTAAAAGAAGGTGATTAGCTTAGCGCTTGGAGGCCCCGTCCGGCTCTGGATCTGTAAAGCACCAATTGTAGCCATCCGAGCCTTGGCGCGGCGCCGACAGCAACATACACGTTTTGCAATCCCAAGGAGAATTTTGCCGAGACAGTGCCTTTACCCTTCAGCTGCTCCCCATCCCTTCCAAAACCCCCTTGCCATGCCCCTGTGAGGGCAGGGGCACCCTCCTTTCATGCCCCCCCCAGGCTTTTCAGGGACTGCTTGGATGGTAGCTGCTGCCTGTGCCTAACGCCCTAGAGAGCTGTTGTCTGTGGTGGTGGTGGTGGGAAGGACTCTCTCAGAGATATGGTCAAGGTAAAGACTCGGGTGTGGCATGATGGGTGGGGAGACACCTGAACGCCGAGGTGGGGAGGGGAGGGGCTTGTGTAAGCCCTTGTCTTGTACCCAGGGACAGCGCTCTGGGCCTCTATTCTGAGTTTTCCTCTCGAGTAGTGGCCCTTTCTGCTACGGAGACCACAAACCCCTTAACATTTTTGTGTGTATGTGCGTGTGCTTGGAATTGGGTAATTTTGATGATAACCTGAGAAACGTTCACACTAAATGCATGGTCAACTCTTGATCATCTGCCCTGAGAGGGGGAGAACACTGGCACGATCACCGTGGGACAGTGGAAAGAACACTGTATTTGGAGACCCAGGACCTGGATTCAAATTCTGCTTTTGCAACGTCCTACCTGTATGACCTTGGGCAAGTCACCTTCACTGCTCTGGGTCCCAGTTTCTTCACCCCCTAAGAATGAGGGAGTTGGACTAGAGGGCCTCAGAGGTTCCTTCTAGATCGTCCCAAATCCATGATCCTTTAATGCGCAATTCCTTCCTGTCTGCCTCTGGTTGACACTGTCAGACTGGCGGGCAGCAGATTGCTTTCGCACTGGCATTTGGCTGGAATGATGATGACAATAAATTTGCAATCCTTGAGCACCCACCGACCAATGGGCAGCACTGAAAGATGGCCCAGAAACATTTTAGATTGTCGACGGAAGTTCTGCTGGGATTCAGATTCACATGAAGAGGTCAACAGAAATGGAGAGATGCCCCATGGGGATAATCAAGAGTTGACACTTTGGTGGGGGGAGTGACTTGCCCCACTCTTTGCCCCCACTTGGTTTGACTCAGAAATCGGAGGGGGGAGGCTTGTGAGGCTAGACCAGCCCAGGAAGATGGGCTCTGTAGAGGCTGACCTTCTCCCCTCTTCTTTTTCCCCTGTTCCCCATGAAAGAATTGATATTCACCGCAAGGAAAATGCAGGGGCATCTGAGAAGCCGATCACCATTCATGCTTCCCCTGAAGGCTGTTCTACCGCTTGCAAGATTATCATGGAGATCATGCAGAAGGAGGCCCAGGATACGAAATTGTGAGTAAAGGGAGGAGTCCCCCGTTTGCTGGGGCTTTCTTTTGGGTCTTGTTGAAACCAAATGCTGCTGGAGTGCTAAGGAAGAAAGGGGAGCCCGAGGCCACAAGAGCCACCAACAGCCTTAGCCGTGGGAGACAAAAAGTCTTTCTGGCACCTCTCTTGGCTTGGTGGGGAAACCGAGGTCTCTCTGTCCGGGCAGTGCCTTCTAGTTAGCACTCCTGGAAAGGTCCACGTTTCCCCCCCCAGGTCCAACGTGGTTTTGTTTCTGTAATGGCTCCTTGTCTCCAGTGGCATCCCCCTAAGGCAAGATGTGTGCTCCAATCTCCTGAACTTTTGGGGAGATGATTTGTGGATCTGGGCAGGAAGAGCTGTTTAGCTCAGTTCTAGAACTTTTGCTGCCTCAAAGATTAGTCTAGCTGGGCAGGAGAACCAGGTTTTGGTGGCAACTCGGCTACCCACAGAGTTGAGGGTTTGCCTTGCACCTAGTGAATAGGACACTGCGCATGAGGTCAGAGAGCTCTGAATTCAGATCCTGCCTCTGACACGTGCTACCTGTGAAATGATGAGCCAGTCTGTTCTCTGAGCCCTTGTTTGCCCATCTGTAAAATGGGGCTGACGACCATCCCGGCAAGTAGCTCCCTGCCAGGGTTATTTGGCTCACGTGAGAGCATGCATCTATGCTCTCTGCAGCCCTGGAAGTGCTCCAGGAATGCCATCATTCAGCATTTCCCCAAACAGCCATCATGTACTAGGAGAGGGAGGAAATGGGACCAGCAAGGTTTTGAGCCTCTCGGAAGGGTGGTCGTGCTTGTGTCTCTTACGTTTTAGACACTGGCAGGCAGTCCCGAGGACTGAGAAACTGTAAGAGGCTTCGGCCAGGGCAGAAGAGCTCCCTCACTGGCCCGTTGGCACTGACGGGTTTTGTGATCTTTGGTTTGGAAGCTCATATGCCAGGAGGGCGTTTGTATGATGCTCCAGCTCTAGCCAAAGGGATGTACCTCCCTTCTATGTCTCCCACAACTACTGAGTGGGGGAAAAGAGTATCTCTTCCCCCTTGCAGTCATGTCAGTGCACAGCGTCCCCCTGATTTCTCCGTTTCAAAGAAGTCCGTCTTAAAATGTCATTCTCTTTTCCACAAGCCACAAAGCCACTGGGGGCTTAGAGACACCGTACTGTTAACTTGCTTATTAATGCTGTCTTTTCTGCTTTGTTTTCATAGCTAGGGATCATGACTTGGTTTTCTGCACAGTAAATGGGCACTCTTGCCCGCAGGTGACCAAAATCTCGTTTGATCTCTTACATGGTCAGAAGGCGTCTGAATGCTGCAACCTTTGCTTTCCTTTCCTAACCCATCTCTCTGCCATGACTGTCAGCCACTTCCAAATCTGATTTCTCTAAAAATTAATTGGCCTGGTCCATGCTAGCATCGGGGAGGCAGAAGTGTCGAGCAGGATGCTCCCTTGTCGGGGCAACGGGCACCCCCTTTAGATCTAGCTGACGCTACCTCCAGCAGCCATTTGGGGCAGGAATGAAGAGGAAAAGAGACATTCCGCTGTATTTCGCCAGTCTCTCTTGAGCTCGTTTCTTTCTTGGCCTCCTATATCTTTGCCTTTCAGTCTCTGGCCTTGATGCCTGCCAACCGCACGAGAAAAGAAGAGTGAAATAACTCATTTGGAGATGAGAAGAATTCTCCAAATTGCTCGGGAGCTTCAGTGTTCCTGCCCCAGTTTTATTTATTTATTTTACTGCTCTTTCTGTTCAAAGAGAATGTCCTATGATTAAATCTCTTTGCTGGGATTCAGGAGAAACCCTGGGAGGAAGCAGCCACCATTAGCCCTGGAGATTGCTGCTTTGGGGCCAGTGCCTGGGGTGGTCAGAATAATAGAAAGAGGGACTAACTGACTGAGAGTCACCCACTAATCACCCCAATTCCTCTGATCTGCTCTGTCTCAATCTGTGCTCTTCATTTTCTGTGGTGTCCACAATTAGTGGCTTGGAGCTTGTGGGGAGCTCTTGCTCTCACTCCCCTCTAGGGGAAGTGGGGATGCGATCAAGGGCCTTTCGTGCTAATATATAGAATCTTGTGGGATGACATAAAGACCAAACATACATACCCTGGAGACGATGAGCACATTTACCCAAGGAAGGAGCACGCTTAAGGCAAGGGGCCCATTTGACAGGCGACTGGCCGCCTTAATGAGGATTTTCCGTAGCCCAGAGTAGCACCAAACAACATTTTTCTCTCAAAAATCCCATGTAAAGCGAGAGTCGCTGTTTCAGAGGCTGTCATGCTATTATTCCTCAGCCTGGCATCTGAAAGCAGCGTTGCCTTTCCCTTGTGGGCTGAAGGTTGTACAAGATGCTGTTGATCTCTGGGGTGAGGGAGCAGGAGGTTTGGGCCAAGGCTTTCCATCGAACAAGGTTGTTGGACTTGTTCGTTGATATCATTATTTTTTAAAGTGGTCCTTGGTCTCTATGACAGAGCTCTTTAGAGAACATCTCATCCGGCTCATGGCTGTTTTTTAGATCAGAAAGCTGAATCCCAGAGAGGGGAAGGGAATGCGCAGGACTCAGCTCTTCAGCAGCAGTACTGGGGATAAAAGTCAAGTCTCAAGTCCCAATCCAGTACGATGACCTCTAATTATAAATTATTCCTCTATTTCTAACAGGCGCTTCCATGGTATTTCATCTCGGACCGGGCTTAATGCATTGCCTCGCACATAGTAGGCACTCAAATGTTTGCTGAAATGAGTGAATATTATTTCTTTTAATTAAAATTTCCCCTCCCCCCCTGCCTTGAGTTTCTGATGTGTTTCGGTCTTGCAGCACCGACGAAATTCCTTTGAAGATTTTGGCCCATAACAACTTTGTTGGCCGACTGATTGGAAAGGAAGGAAGGAACCTGAAGAAAATCGAGCAGGATACTGATACAAAGATCACCATCTCCCCGTAAGTATTGCACTAGCTTAAGGTTCTGACTCGCCTTTCTTTGAATGCTATGGGGAGCCCAAGCCACTACTAACATTTTATTCAGCAGAGCCTACTCCGTTCGAGTTGCTATTCTCCTGTGTCCTGTCTGTGTACCTCAATATGTTCACTCTCATTCTTCCAAATCATCCATCACCCACAAGCATAGATCCTTCTGGAGCCCCCATCGGAAGTGGCGTAGCTGTTTCCAGTGGAGGAGCAAGAAGGATTAAATGTTGAGTTTCCATGTTGGTTAAGAGGGTTGTTAAACAACATGGCTTGCAGTAGTAGCAAGAAGACTGGATTTGGAGGCTGAGGACCTGCACTCAAATTTGTCTGCAAGTTACCGCCTGTGTGACTTTGGACAAATAAGCTCCCCTCTCTGGGTCTCAGTTTCTTCAGGTGGAAAAGGAGAGGTTTAGACGCCATGGATCCCTAAAGCTCCTTCCAGCCCTACATTGTCTAGTCGTATAATAACTTCTCTGGCTCTTTTTGCCTGCAAGATGTCAAATAGAAAATCAAGAGCTGTTTTTTTTTTTAATTGTTTTTTTTGGGGGGGGGTGGGGGAAGGGAATACACGAAGGCTTTTGCCTCAATGTCAAGGAAATAACCGATAACTCATGTATCTCTGCAGTTTCTTGGCTTTCCCCCCCTCCTATGAGATCTCTCTCCCAACTCCTCTCTGCTTTAGACAATTGTTTGAGACTCAGAGAGGTTAAACAGTTTGTCCATAGTCACTCAGCCAGTAAACCATTGGAAATATGGGTCTTGAACTCATGTATTCCCAACTTCAAGTCCTATCTTCTGTCTGCTACACCAGGCTGTCTCTGCAAAATAAATAGATGTGAAATTCAAGAGCAAACTGGTTTGCCATGACAGCCCTTCCTTCTCCAGTGAAGTGGTTTTCTAGGAAGCTGCGAGAGAACATATGAAAATGGCAGATAGCAGGAGGGCAAAAGTTGGCATAGCACGGCCTCTGCGGAGAAGGCAAAGATCGAGGTTGACCTTCCTAGCGAGGCTGAGAAATACTAAATATTAACACCTAAGCAACCTAGGCTATTGAGCAGAATTCCGGGGTTTATCCAGTAGTAAAAGCCTTTAAAGATTTAGGAGTCCCATTTCCCATAGCCATCTGCTTCCCTCTCCACCATCATTTTTAACGTATGTCTAAGGGGCTTGAGTTGGAGTTTTCTGAGGGCCTCGGCCGTGTCGGGGAGCTTGCGAGAGTGGGAGTGGGGAGAGGAAACCATGCTCCATCAGAACCCCTAGTTGAGCTTCTGCGTTCCCAGCATGACTGCCGTACCCCATTGAATGTTGTATCTTAATGGTGTCTGAATGATCTAGTCCATGTCTGAGCCATCACAGCTGATGATTTTGATTTTGGTTTCTCGTTTGAAGTTGTTGGTTAAGGTAGGTTGTTGAAGACTTGGCTACACCTAAGCTTCCTGTCTTTGCAAGTGGTGAGTGCTTCCTCCTTGTTGGATGGCCCCGCAAACATTGCCCTGGAAAAATGTAAACACCGGATATCTCCATCTGAACTGTACGTTATTTAAAGATTAAGTGCTCTCCTGTCCGGAATTGCCCTAGTCTTTTCTTCAGAGCGTAAGACTGGAGCTAAAGGTGTTCACGGGGCCCTGCTTGACGCTCCTCTCGGCTGCGTGCGCTCCTCTACCTCGAGAAGCCTGTTGCCTTGCCTTTCCACTGTCAAATGACGAGTAGACGTGACTTCAGCTTAAATGGTGGATCTCTGAACGCCATTTAAAGTTGGCTTTAAAACTGAGCTGCAGTTAAGAGACCAGTTTTCTTCAGGATGCTGCGAAGACAAGCGTTCTCTCGCCTTCTTCTTTCTCTGACATTTCTCTCCTTCTCGCTTCTTGGCTAATTCCTCTTATGTTTGACCACCCGCTTTTAGCTTTTACCAGCTACCACGGTGGGGTTTGTAATCGCCATTTGTGCCTACATGGGAATTAACTGTCTTTTCCTAATTCTTTCTTTCTTTCTTTCTCTCTTTCTCTTCCTTTGTGTGTGTTTTTTTTCTCCACTCTACAGACTGCAGGAGTTGACTCTGTATAACCCAGAGCGTACCATCACTGTTAAAGGTAGCATTGAGACTTGTGGAAAGGCCGAGGAAGAGATCATGAAGAAAATAAGGGAGTCTTATGAGAGTGATCTCAGTGCTATGAATGTGAGTTCTGAAATACTGGAGGTGATTAAGATTTTTTTTTCCCCCCTCCCCTTCTTTTTCTTTCTTTTCTGCATTGCTTTGGAGAGGAGGGTGGCCATTAGGGATGGAATACTTGAAGAAAGAGTTTCTTTTATTATAGAATTGATTGCATTGCATTCATGTGGGTTTGCTAGGAGAAAGAGGATGTGCTTGCTAGTGATCGGACAGTATGAAAGGGATTTGGGGGTAGTTTAAAAGTGAAGGTCCCCGCTTCTTACATCTCGGGAAAACGGAAGATTTCCGATGGACAAAGCCCTCTGTCTATAATGAAACACAGGTGGTACCCGAGCAGACCCATAGGAAGGGACAAGAAATGATAGGTTAGAGGCCTTCAAGGCTTAGGGATTCAGCTCTGGAAGGTGGATGGCAGCCTCACTTTGCCTGATATTTCTAAACAAAATCCAAGGAGCAATGGTTAAGGAATGATGCTTCCTGTTGGGATCAGTATTCAAGTAAAAGGGATGAAATTAGCCTTTGAAAAACTCCCTCAGGAAGAGAAAAATTGGATCTAGACCCAAACTCAAGACTCGGGAGTCGCTTCAGCATCTCTCCTGATAACTCTTTTAACAGCTTCGTTTAAACTGCCTTCTTGGCTGTGCCCTTAACTTAAAAACGTGGCTTCTCACTTTTAATCTTTTCTCCTCTTCAGAGTCTCTGCATATGTCTTAGGAGCTCACTTTAACCTTGAAGCAGCCCTGGGAAACAGGGCCAGAGGGATCCCTCCTTATTCGACAGCGAGGCCACAGGAGGCCAATCAGCTGATTCCAAAAGCCTAGAATGTTTGTTTTTCCCCTTTTAAAGAAAACCCAAAACACAGTTCCCCCCTTGCTGCGTAGCCATTGCCGAATAAAGCTCCGGTTCTGTATTAAACCCGCTATCAGAATGGGGGCCACAGCGTTGGGGTGGCGTAGATTCTCTAGCTTTCTCCAGGCATCGGTCCTCGTCCTTGTCACCTTCCTCATGACCAGACCTGAGAGCTGGCCTGAGAGAAAGACGATGCCTTTTACTGTGGTGTGGGGCCAGTTTAGGAGACTGAACAGGCTTCTCTGGACCAAGACTGTCCCCCGTTTTCCAGTGTAGGTGCCCACTGCAGGTTCTAAGATGGCCCGCTTGCCCTGAGCTAGGGCATGCGATACCTCTGGAAGTAGCGCCTCAGAGGGTGAGGAGCGGCAAGGCTCGGGGGCTTCAGGGGAAGGCCAGGAGGAAGGGGAGGCTGATGAGGGTGAAGATAGGAGAAGGTTTTGGTGTTAGTACAGATCACCGCTTGTCAGGAATTGTCCAAGGGGAGCTGCTTGGAAGCAAGTCTAGTCTCCAGGCGATTTTTTTAAAGATAAGGGTAATTTTATTCTTGGCTTTCTTTCTTTTCACTCCACCCTTCCCCTCTCTTCCCTCCCTCACCCCTTTTCTAAACAGACTAATTCTCTCCCTTCTGTGTCCTTCCCCTTCCCCCCTCCCCCAAAGAGAGAGAAGAAAAGAATAGCGATGGCAATGTTAGGGAGGGCGTGTGTGGGGGGGTCTTTCCTTCTGAAGGTCTCAAGATGCATGAAACTCTTTATTAGGCCTCGCTTCAATCTGTCTCATTCCTTTCTTGGCCATCCCGCATTTCCTGGCTCCGTAGATCTGGTTTGGGCCTCAGTGGAAGAGCATCGCCCATTGGCAGCACCAAGAGTTTATAAGTGATTTGGTCTGTATTGAGTGAGAGCCCCCCGTGGGTAGAACCGTGGATCGGGTGGTCCAGGGCCCTGTGCCAGAAGGGGAGGCCACGGTCCCCGCTGCCCCGGGCAGCCTCCCATCCACCTTGGGGAGCCCGAGCAGGTGAAAGAGATTAATGCAGCCCACAGGAGACAAGCAAGTGCAAAGTCCCCCTTCCCTGCTGGTGTGAGGGGCTGCTCAGGTGATGCTTGGACATGTGAATGCCAAAGAATCGTCGTTCTTATTTTTGAGAGTGTGAGAGAGCGAGTGAGAGAGCTTTGGGTTCTGTTCCTAAGTGTCGTCTCGTGTGATGGAGCTTGCCGTTGGACCTGTTTGTCATAACCTCCGTAACCTTCCTACCCTTGCAGCTTCAAGCCCACTTACTTCCCGGATTAAACCTGAATGCCCTGGGTCTGTTCCCAGCCTCTACTTCTGGGATACCCTCCCCCTCTACTCTGGGGGTTCCTTCGGCTGCAGCCGCTACTAACTACCTGCCATACGGGGTAAGCTTTTGGTTCGGGGCCGGATAACATGAGCGAGGCAGTCTAGGAGGGTGTGTGGCAGGGTCTTTGGCGCCCTTGCTGTACCCGCTGCCCCTGTGGAAGGCCACTGGCAGTAGGGAGCTGGGGAGGTGGGCTGGGGAGGAGGAGGTGCCCGAGGAGCCCGGCCAGCCCGAGAGGCAGCAGCTACTCTTCTCCCCCCCCCCCCCCGGCTGAACCCCGGGGCCCCTTGGCCGAGGCCCTCCAGCCCCTTCCCCGGGGAGCTACGGTGTGTCTCCCGCTGATGGTTTGCCAGCACCTAGCATGGAGCCTTGCACATAGTATTTGTCTAATAGCCGCTGGTCGGGTGGATTTGGGGAGTGTCCGTCAATGGTGTCTCCTTGACAAGAGTAACCTCACTAACTCGAATGTTGAGATCGACTCAACAATAACAAACCGTAGGGCCTGGTTTCCTTCCTCCCTTTAGGAAAATCAGGAGCCTCTTGGACACTTTTCTTTTTCCTTTTGGCATCCAGTCAGACTTTTTCCTTCAGGGTGTTCTTTGTTGGATTTGAGGGGAGTTTTCCTAGTTGATTCGTGTGCGTCCTGGCCAGGATTTAAAGGACGTGCTCTCTGGGCCCTCCCCATATGAGGAGGTGCCCAGGGTAGGTCCTGAACGTTCACAGCTTTACCCTAGACCTAGGCTCCCCACCGAGCGCTGTCTGAATTGGGATTGCCTGTTTGGAAAGTCTGTGTCATTTGGGGAGTTTTAGGAGAAGCCCCTGTTGTGGGTTTGGCCAATTCTTTGGATCCCTTGGCTTCTTAAATGGCTCCATCTTTATGGGTTTCCTGCCCCAACCCAAGTACCAGAACGGTTTGATGCTCAATTCTTCTAGAAATCAAATGTCCAAATGGTAGCCATGCTCTAATTCTTGTCAGCCTCTCTCATGGGACTTTGGGAGTCTTCTTTGGTGCAATGGTAGGAGGAAAGAGTGACTGCTCTCTTCCATGTTCTCCCTAAAAGTCTTTGCCCCAACTTATTTTTGTCTACTTCTTCATGAAGTCACTTTCCCATTTTTACCTTCTTTCTTCTTCATCCCTATCCCTTCTGCAAGAAAAAGACAATTTAAAGGACCCCCAAAGGCCCTTCTAAACTCATTTTCTATTGAAGGGTTTTGGGCATCAACTTTGGCCCTCAAAAAAGGGAGCGCCACTATCTAAAGAAATTAAGAATAACCTACCACAGGGAGGAACAAATGTGATTCAGTGTTGATCCATTAACGTTACAGAGCTTTGCATTGAATTTGCATGGATGCATGGATGGATGGATGGATGGGTGGATACTCTTCCCTGTCTTGTCCAACGGCCCTTGGGGCAGAAGGATAATGTGGGAGAATCCAACTGGCTTCCAAAATTAAGACACCTTTCCCCCATGAAAGATCTTCCCCCAAATGCAGACAAAAGATAGGTTAGCAGATGCTTTGACCTGGTGGTGGTGACTTCATTCCGCCCAAAAGGAAATCAGTGACTTGGAAAGACATCTTCTAACAGAATCCATCAGACTAGAGGGAAGTGTTCAGGGCGCCAGTGAGAGACTGGCAAGTAGAGTCATGTGGTGGAACAAAACTTGGGCCTTGGTTTGGGGGGAGGCGAGTGAGGGTGGTGCGCGGCTTTGAATGCTGTAGCACATAGAGCTTAGCTGTGTGAGACTGGGCTAGCCTACCTCAGATCTGGGGAATAATAGCTGTTGGGAAGAATCCAGGGAGCCAATCTAGGGAAAGGCCCCAGATGTGTCAGCGACTTATTCAAATGCATCCGAGCATTCAGGATTTAGGTCTCCTAAGACCTTGGGTGTACCTCCCTGGGAGATGTGAAGTTCCTTCTGGAAAAATTGTATACAAATGGGAATGGAGAATTCTGGTGAAAATTTATCTCTTCCCACCAACTTGCCTTTTTTGCAAATTGAGATTTTCCTCTCTTCTACTTTCTTTGAATAATACTAGTTAGCCAACCCATAGAGCACTCAAAGGTTCACAAAGTCCTTGGTTGCATTTTCTTTTTTTTAGAACCCTCACCTTCCATCTTGGAATCAATACCATGTTTGGGTTCCAAGGCAGAAGAGCAGTAAGGGCTAGCAATGGGGATGAAGTGACTTGCTCAGGGTCACACAGCTGGGAAGTGTCTGAGGCCAGATTAGAACTCTGGACCTCCTGTCTCCAGGCCTGACCACTGAGCCACCTAGCTGCCTCTCTGTTTTCTTGTTTTGAGGGCACCTCATCGGTGCTTCTCCTCACTGGGGATTTCTACTAGCTTCAAGAACTTTGGCCATGGAAAGGGTCAGTGAGAGACTTCCCTCGGCCCTCAGAAGGGGAAATGGGTCCTGAGAAGGGAAATGACTCCTAAGGTCTTGAGGGGGGTCCCAGCTAGAAAAGTGCTCCAGTACGTGGTTTCCTGTTTCCCTGTCCCGGCCCCTTCTGCTGCTTCTTGTGATTTTGAACGCAGGAAGATCATGCTTGAGTGGAGGGAGCCCTTTCCCCCCAAACTAAGGGGAAAGGTATAGACAGGAGAAGAAGAGAGCCGAGAAAGCTGTCTGTTTCTTAGTAGTGTGGCTAGCCTGGGAAGGCTCAGGAGCTCAGCTTGGAAGAGTTGGAGCTTCACCAAATCCCCATCCAACTCTCCAGGGCTCTCCAATTCCCCTTCCCCATTCTCCTTCAGAGCGCCACACACCCCTCCAACTGGCCACTGGGGACTGTTCCTTGGCATCCTGAGAGACCAGGATGGCCCTCTAGAAAGAGGACAGGACTTGGGTTCAAATCTGGGTCTGCCACTAGCTAGCTCGCTGACCTTGGCCATTTCCCCTTTCTGAACGCTGGTTTCCTCTTCTTTGAAGCCTTGGGGTTCTGATTAGGGGTCTGTCATTTTCCTTCTAGTTTGGAAATGTGTAACATGGCTGCCTTCAAGGGGAAAGAAAAGACTCTTCTAGGCTCCCAGGAGACAAGGGCAGAAACTCAGTTGCTTATGAATACAGCAACCAATGAACTAATAAGGGAGTGCTTGGAAGACAGCTGCAAGAGAAAGCCTGAGGGAGGGGTGTTTACTGAGCCTCCTAACTGAAGGGACTTTAAAGGCTCTCCCTGTCAAGCTGTGTGTTTTAAACAAAGATCAAATTAATAAGACCTTAGAATAATACATGGGAGTGGAAGCTTGGTGTGTTCTAATCTCTCTCACTCTCAGTCTAGGAACGAGCTTTCTGGGGCGGATTTCTTTTTCGAGCAGCAGTAAGGGGAAAGCTGGGGCCTCAGCCTGGCCGTCCAGCTGACGTGGCTGAGTTCTTCACACACGTGTCCCCAGAGAACCAAGCTTTCTTGGTGAGACCCACGACCTGAGTGGCATGGCCAAAATCAGTGGCTGAGCCTTGAAGAAGGGAGAATAAGGAAACAGAATATGCTATGAGCCGGGCTTTTTATAGCCTGCAGTGATTTGCCTGACTCTGCTTTGACACAGGAGGACCAGTTGCCCAAAGCAGATGAGGGATTTCTCCCTGAATAGCTTGGACTACGAGTGAGAGAATTGGAGACAGACTCCCCTCAGTAGCCTGCTTTCTTCCTTTAAGATGGAGAAAGCCAGAGAAAGCCTCCCCCTACCGCATCCCCCTTTATTTTTTTTTTTTGCCCCGGGCCTCACTGTCCACTGACAAACCTTAGGCCAGACCCCAATGCTGGGCGGCTCCAACGCCATCTCCCCCTGGGTTAGCCTTGGTAGTCCCAGCTTTTAAAGGCATCTCGAGCAGCTTAGCTTGGGTGGACAAAACCAGAACTTTAAAGCTAATGTTCATCTGGCCAGGAATCCATCTTGAGAAGTTATTTTAGCCTAAATTCTTTTGGGGGGAGGCCAGCCAAAGACAGCCCTCTCGGCTCTCGAGAGAGCCGTCACTCCATTAGCCTCATAATTCTTTTTGCCTCCTCCTGTATTTTTGACTTGCCCAACCTGGAAGTCAATCGTGTTTCCTTGATATTAAATATTTGTTGTTGCAAATTACCTTTAGCTTACCAGATTTCTGCACCCCCCACCCCATCCTCCCTCCCTCCTTCATAGGATCCTAGATGGATGTAGAGATTGGAAGGAACCTTAGAGGTGAATTAGGTTTTTTACTTCTAAGTATATAGGTAGAAACTTCATTTTTACTGATGAGGAAACTGAGGCAAAATGACGTGTTTAAAATGACATAGAAGCAGAGATGAAATTCAGACCCAGGTCAGCCTACTCCAGATGCGAGATGCTGCCCATGCACCATGCCATTGCCTTTCTCTTGTTTGGAAGCTTTATGACTTCCTTTGCATCTGCTCTCTTGCCCTGTCTTTGTCACCGCAAATATTCCCAGCATCCTTTACCTCACTATTCGATTGTCTCTGCCCACTCATACCCTCCCACCAATTCAAGGTCTGCCTCCTTTCCTACAACCAGCCAGATGGGTTTCCCCAGTGAAATGGCAAGTAGTCTTGAGTTTCTGCCTAGAGGCTGGCTTGCCCAGCTCTGAGCTGGCAGTATTTGGCATCCAAAAGTGACAGGAAATGTGGCTTCCAGAAATGTTCTAATGGGGGGTGGGGTTGTGGGGGAGAGGAAGGGACTGACAGCTGCAAAGAGAAAAGGAAGGAGGTTGGCATAACCCTGGGCACCAACCGCTGGTGCTGTGTTGGCACTGTCTGTCCAACCTAGCCTTTGGTACTGCTCTACAGTTGTATTCTTTCAGAGTTCCTTTCCTGAGTTCCTAGAAGGGAGGGGAAAAAAAAAAAGAAAGATGTCCAGTTAAGACTGGAGAAAGGGGAAAATGGGGAGGTGGGGAGAGGGGCTTTTCTGTAGGTACTTTTGCACTATATCTTCATCTCTTCCTTCAGTGGGGTTTTTAAGAGACAAAATGGATAGGGTGAATTGGGATGAGATTTTGAGTTTTTCTCAAGGATTAGTTAAGGCAAAGATGGTGGTAATTTTGCTTCATGTCCTCCCCTTTGGAGACATCCCATTCTATTCCTTAATCCACTCAAAGGCTGTTAACATGCCCCCTTTGTAATAGGCTTGCCAGCTTTAAGTGGGTAGCTTTGTTTTTGAACAAAGTTTTCTGTTGTTGGCTTTGGGGGTGGATAGAATGAGTCATTATTCCTTTTTTCTATCTTTTCCTGCTCTCTTTTTAATGACTTCAACATGATTTGGGTAAGACATAAAGCTGAGTTAACTAATCCCTCGATCTCAAACTCACATCCAGGTTGCTTCTGAAATCAGGGGGGTATCTTTTACAAGAGGAAGGGCTAGGTAGGCCACTTGCCAGGTGCCCAAAGGCTAGATCTAGTTGGCATGCGTGGCTTCTTTTCAGTATAGAATGTTGGGTTCTCTCCTCCACCAAAATAAATATGCAGAGCCCCAGTATTTGCTCATACTTGCATCTTTCATGATGGATGAATAGGAATTACTCGTTGGCAGACCTGCCATCAGGTGCTTTTGTGCTCCTGTTGTTAAAAGGGGTTCCATAAAATCTGCAGAGAAATCCTTAGGAACTTCTACAAACAGGGCATGCAAGAAGAGCTCAGACAAGAATATTTGGGCGGTGGCCCAAGACTGGGAAAATCCTCCTCCTCCTCCTCTTCCTTAGTGGCATGGCTTGAGGTAGTGGTAGGGGAGGGAAGAGAAGGTTTCAGGATTAGCATAGTGTTGACTTGCTCGAAGTAGATGAAAGAAAGGCCCAGTAACTGGCATTCTGCCCCTCCAGGTTGTGCACTTGGGCTTGGTCACGAAGGGTCCAAAGTTGAGATCCCTTAGCCCTCCTTCGAGGCAGGGAAGGTCAGTGGTCTGGTTCATCCGCCGGCCACTGGAGAGATTTGGCATGTGCTGGCAAAAGGCACATTAATAATTTACAGTTAAGAATGGGTCAGCCAACTGGACTCATGGGTGTTCCGACTGGTTAGCCGTAGCATTCTCCTGCCAGCAGAGCGATAGACTTGAGTAACTGGATTTCGATGAGGTTACTTGGTAAATATGGATTGAGAGCAGAGAAAGTAGGATGGCCTTAAGCAATGGGAGCCGGGTGAGTCACTCTGCTCCATTAGAGCTGCCAACTGGACCAGAGTGGCACAGATAGCCTTTCCCCAGGCCAGTGCCAGGGAGGCACCAGGTCACCTTATTTCCCGGTCCTCATAGGAACATATTTCCCTAAAAGGACTCCAGCCTCTCTTCTAAAATTGTCTAAAATCCTTTCTTAAGAAATGAGCTTCTAAGTGATATGTCGTTTGCCTTTTTTACAATAGTCTTTTATATCACTTGGCCAAAAAGTGACCGTCAGCCTCCAGATCTGATGGTGATAGTGTGATGCGAAGGACAAGCGTTCCATTTAGTGTGGAGGTCTTGGTAGGGGAGGGAAGGCTTCAGGATTAGCCTAGTGAAGACGGTTCACCTTCTACTTGGACCTAAGAAATCTGCCCAGGATACAAATGAGTCGATGGATCTTGGGATATTCCAAATTCTCTGTCCCTGGGCTTAAGGGAGGACTTCGCTTAGTCCTTCTGGCTCTTAAATGCCCTCTGATGTCTGAGTGCCCTGTGCTACGAGCCAAAGGATGGGCAGAATTAAGCGGTAGATTCCCCTGTTATAAACAGAAAGAACACCCTCTAGTATGGGACCTGAGCCACTGATCAATAATGGAGTCAATACAGTGGTTGGAAATGCGGGGCTAGCAAGCCATCTGATGGGGAAGCCCCAAAGATGGTCCCAGATCTGGCTTTACCTGGAATCCCCGAGCAAGCAGGTAGACAGACACCTTTATCGATTTGTGCGGGAGAGCAAAGAGGGCAGGGTTCAGTGCTCCGAGGGCCCCGAGGGCCGTGCCCTGCTTGGGAAAGGCTCCCCGGGGTCTCTGCCAAGTGGAATTTCAGGAAGCCTCTTAAGGGCTGCCATCAGATAAAAACACGAGGGCCCTGGCCTTGAGCTGCCCCCCTCGCCTCTTCCAGCAGGGCACCCTCCCCTTTCGGGTTCTTTCACCAGCCCCTCCTCCGCACCCCCTGCGGAAGAAAGAGCAGCCCCCTTGTTTCGGCCTTGTGGCAGAGGCCACGTGGACGCTCAAAGGTTTCGGGCTCCCTGCCAAGGGGAGATAAGAAATGCCCTCTGCACCGTTTCCTAGAAATCTCGGGGCAGTCCTAGAAAGTGTTTTTATAGTGTCTAGACGCCGGGCACTGTGCCTGCGCGGGTGCCAAAGGTTTCCGTAACCACAATTACTTTATTTCTTAGAGGGAGTCCCTGCGCCCTGCTTTCCGCGGGCTGTTTCAGGGTGCTTTTGGCCCTCGTCCTCTCTCTGCCAGGGGGCGTTCTAACAGAGAAAAGCACCCGCAGGGAGCAGCCTTGGCTCGGGGGTTCAGGGGGCCTTTGGAGTAAAGGAGAGCGAGCTGGGTGTGAGGAAGGGGTGTGTGTGTGCATGTTCGTGTGTCCCCCTTCCCTGCCCTCCTCCCCCCCTCCTCGCACCTCCTCAGCATCGCGGCGTCCGGACAGCGGGCAGGTAGGTATGGAGGTGAGCCCTCGCTGCCGCCCCGGAACAGCCGCCTTCGCTTGTCTGGCTTCGGCTGCCTCCTCTCTGCCTCCAGCGGGCCTGCCAGCTCTCTAACACGCTTTCCTAGCTCTAAAGGCCTTCAGGACCGTCATAACATGGCCAGAGACCCAGAGAGAGACACAGACAAAACGTTTTGTTTTCTGCTATGTGAAACGTGTGTGTGTGTCTCTTTGGGGTTTCTGCACAACTTTCTCTGCCGGGGGTCTTGGCGTGGGTGCGCACGCGCTGCTGCTTGGTGGCCCCGCCCACCGCCGCCCGGGGGCCTCTGCGCGGCTTCCGCCTGCCTGGCTCGAAGACTGGATCGGTCCGCCCTCCTCCGACCGCCGGTGCAGGGACAGGAGGAAGCCGAGATGCCGTCCCGGAAGGCTCCAGAAGCGGGAAGGTCTAGACTGCTGGGCCGCCGGAAGAGGAGTGCTTGGAAGGCCTCTGGAACGACCTCCTTCTCGATGCATCCTGGGCGCTTGCCGGCTCCCGCCTCCTGCCTCGTCCCCTCCCTAACAGCGTTGCGTTCCAGGTTCGTCCTGCACGCCGGAGAATTCTGCGTGGTTCGACCATCTCGGGACCCCCTCGGAAGCCTCTCGGAAGCCTCCTCTGAGCCCTTCTTTGCCGAGGCTCCGGGCATCGTGCCACAGTCAGCAGAATCCTGCTTCCCTCCGCCCTCCTGGCCCCTCCCCCTCCGAATGCGCTGTGGCATGCGTGTGCGTGTTTACGTGTTTGTGCGTGTGTGTACACATACGATCCTTGTTTTATCCCTAGGAAGAGCAGATCCCTGGCAGCAGTGCTGACGGGCCCCACGAAGAATGGTCCATATTGACAGCTGGGACAGGGTCCAGAAAATCAGTCTTTAGGCCTCCGTATCTCCTCGAGTTCTAGCTTAGGTCATTAAAAGAATTCTTTTGAATTTAAAGAAGTAGGAAGTTTGGGGGGAAATTTTTCTCCCACTGAGTCTGTCCGATGTCCGCCCAAGCCCATATAGCTTGGCTTAGAAGGACGCCATTAAATAGCCTTTTGGCAAAATGGCGCTCCAACATGTCTCCTGGATAAAAGTAAAGAAGTGCAGGTGAACAGGGACTAGAAGGGGAAATTAGCTGAGAGAAGAACTATGTTTGATTTAAGTCCTCCTGTGGAGAACCCAATCCCGAGCTTACCCACCAAGTTTGGGGGTTCCCCAGTGAGATGCAGAAGCAGCATCTGGCTAGAAAGGAAGTAACAGATGGAAATTGGCCTCCCCGAGATTCCTGGAAAGTCCTATGACTAAGCTGCCTCCACTGGAGGTTTGGTTTGTTTTTCAAGGCTTCTGCGAAGTTGATTTTTGGGGAGGAGTGAACGTAGGCTGGTCTAGCAATCCTGCTGATCTCATGGATTCTCCTGCCCAAATCTTTGGAACTCTTTGTCAGTCCTTGGGCCTTGCCAGGGAGAAAGTCATTCATTCCGCATGTGGGTGGGTCCGTTCCTTTGTGGGTGAGTTTGGGGGGGTGGGCGGGGCTTGAAGAAACACTAGCGTGTGTGGATTTCTATTCTCCTGAGTAAGCGTGGACCTCTGGATTCACTTTCTAGTGAGTGACTTTTCTGCAAGGCCACAAAATAAGTCCCTGAAGGAGCATCCCCAGTTCCTCAAAACTTGAAGTAGACGAAGCCCACTAGTTTAACACCTGGGAAAGAAAGTAGTTTGGAAAAAGATGGCTGAACTCAGTGGAAAACAATGGCCAGTATTGGTTCAAGAGTGAAACACTCTTCTCTAGGCTGTCCCTTGTCTCGTAACAGGAGAGGCGGCCATTTCATCAGAATGATGGGGGTCTGAGGGTCCTAGATGTTGTCAGATCAGGTTGGTGGGGCCTTTGTTTTGCTAAATTGTGCTATCTTGGGATGGGGGGAGTATCTGCCATTTAAAAAAACCTCAAAAACAGTCATCACAGGAATTCGGAGCACTCCGTTTACCAAAATCTAGGTAAATATGGCGAGTTGTTGACCGGCATTCCCACAGTTGTCTTCTCATCCGTTGGTGGGCTTAATGAAGTGGCTTGGCCTGGCCAGTGGGAATGGAGGTAGTC
The DNA here is from genome assembly GCF_016433145.1 of Gracilinanus agilis. Taxonomy (NCBI): domain Eukaryota; kingdom Metazoa; phylum Chordata; class Mammalia; order Didelphimorphia; family Didelphidae; genus Gracilinanus; species Gracilinanus agilis. The sequence continues at coordinate 14,672,478 of NC_058134.1, read as the reverse complement.
TTAATATCCGCCCACTTTGGAACAGAAAATGAGATGACTCCTGAGAAGGGCACACTTTCTCAAGAGAAGCATTCCTATACCATGAGGTAGCTGGCTTATAAAGGTCTTTATTTTAATGGAGTAGAACAAGTTAATGTCTTTTAAAATGTAGACTATGGACATCCACTAGATTTTGTTTGAAAATGGAGACTATCTAAGAGGGATCAATAATATATGATTTCACAAACCCAAGAGAGGTCCAGCTGTGGGTGTCCTTCACCTGGTCTCTGGAATTGTGCCTAATCTCAAAAACATAATTACCTAAGTTTCTCGGTTTAATGAATCCAAGCGAACTGAAAATGAAATGGGCACGTTGAGTGTGTTCCCCGAGAACTCCCCTTGCATGGAGAGCTGACCCGAGCCCAGCTGATCCAGTTATGGGTCCATAAATTTGAAAATAAACAGAGAGAACCTTTTCCAGGAACAGAGCTCCTCTGAATTGCTCTTTGTGTAAATGTCATGCCCGCTGGGTCGCACCATGTCCTTCAGCCATGCAGGCGGGCTCGAGTGACTGCCAGGAAGGAGACAGGGAGCCCGGGATTTGTTTGGGATGGGAGGCTGAACAAGTACTTGGTGGAATGGAAGCAGGAGGCAAGCCATGGGAACGAGCCTGAAATTGGGGCAGGGAGGCTATTCAGTCTGAAAAAGGGACTCTTGGGTGAGGGGTAGGACAGCCCTTTCCAGACTTTCGGGTTTATTCAGATGCAAGCTCATGGCAAGGAGAGAGCCCGGAGGTGTTCTGGGCAATGGCTCCCAGAGGCTGCTTTGCTTCGGGCACAGCTCCAAGTCTTCTGCAGCTTTTGTCTAGTCAATAGAGTCCCAGAGACTTTGGCCACAAGTTTGGAGAAGATGCTTGCTGCCTGTGTGGCCATCTCTGGTAGGAGAGCGGGAAGGCAGTGGCGCTCTTCATGGTTGTGGCATCTCTACTGTGGCTCGTCCGAGTGCAGCCTAGCATTTAATTTGCTAGTCTTTGGGAAGGCTGCCAGTTCTCCCAACTGTTAGATAATCTTACATGAGAGGGCTCATTGGCAGTTTTAAACTGGGCTGTTTATCATTCCAGATCACTCCTACACAAAGGAAGCTATAAAATTTATGAAACTCTTAAGGGTTGTTATGCAATTTGCGTGCCGAGTTCAATGTAATTTACCTTGGGAATGGAGTTGGGGGGGGGGTAGGAATCTAGAAATAGTTCACTTATTTAACCTTTAACTTGGTTAATTTTGCCCTCCTGCAGGCTTTCTTGAAGCTGCCAAAGCAGTGTGTAGGCAATTTTCATCTCGAAGTTATAGCAATATTGTCAAAGTATAAAAAGAACGTCTTTAACGCACCAAACAAAACCCCCACAATCTCTTAGACGGAGAGTCTGATCATGATGGCCAGAGTGGTGCTCTTGGACATCCAAAGTAGACTGAAGTGTCTGATTCTCATGGAGGCCAGAGGCGGGGAAGGGGAATTCTTTTCAGAATAAACTCTGGTTTCTGAGGTTCCTCTATGACTCATTTTGAGATCACAAAATTTATTTTTAAATGTTTTTATGTTTCTTAAGAACCTACTATGTGCAAGGCACTTTGGCTAGGCACTGAGGTTTCAGAAGTGTCATTTAAAAAACCAATGTTCTTGAGATGTGAACTAATTCACTCATGATTCCCTCCTGAATCTCCGGCTAGTCTCAGTCCTCAGCAGGTGTGATTCCATATTCTTTCTTCCTCTTCTAGCAACAGGCTGAAACTGAGACCGTTCACCTGTTCATCCCAGCCATGGCTGTGGGAGCCATCATTGGCAAGATGGGCCAGCATATCAAGCAGCTCTCTCGCTTTGCAGGAGCTTCCATCAAGGTATTTACCGGGTCTTGGATGTAATGTCTGTAGGCAGGACTGGGCCGGGGGGAGAGGACGTGCCCCCTTCCACTCTGCTTTGATAGTTACAGGCAGACAACTGAGCCTTGTGGTCAGAACCAACTTTCCCTGGCAATTTGGTGCCCTCGACTGTTCAGGGAAAAAGAGAACCCTTTTTGTCTACTTTTCCTTGACTTATATCAAGTCAAAACTGGCAAAAAGGCCCATCAATTTAGGTTTATTGAAGAGAAAAACCTTCCTGAGGATGAGGATCCCCCAACAGAGAAATCTCTGGGTCCCACCCCCCCGCCCCGTTAGAGGTCTTTGACCAGATGGGATGAGCAGCTCATCCCACCTGGGGTTGTCATGTGGGCAAGGGGAGGATTCTTGGGCAGCTTTGGGCTGCCTCCAGCCTAGAGGGCTTCTTACCTCTCTGAAATGAGTAAAGAGCTACAAGAACTGAGTTGATCTCTTTAAAAAAACAACAAAATGGCTCCACTCATGCCCCTCTGCATCCAAGAACTGGGGTTCTACTGATCAGGCTCTCCCTTGATTTGTTTCTTAATGAGGAGTGCAAGGAGCCATGAATTACCAGGAAGCAGTGAACTGGCCTGTTTAAAGGCCAAATAATTAGGTTTGTGCCTGACATCAATTGGGGAAACTCTTGGTGATGTGAGTCATGCCTTTGAATTTGCTGCCTGTGGCACTAACATGCGCCCCCCATCCCCACCCCGTGAAGTGGCTTCCCAGAGCTGAAGTCAGACTCCCCTTTCCCAGACTGAGGCATGGAGAATGGTTCTTCCCTACCCTCTCCTTTTGCCTGGTATGCCTGCTAGCGAGCTACCTTGTCCCTCTCCTCCTTTGGCCAGGCTCACCCAGACTTTCTACATGGCAGACACTTTTTTTTTAAACTGAAAGGGCTTTAGCTTCAGAAGCATTCCCTAAGTGGCACCACATGGCTTCTTTCTGTAAAATACGCAGCAAGGAGTTTGGGTGAAACTAGCCAAGCATCCAAAGGGAAATTTGGTGATGGTGCGTGTTTCTCATCTTTAAAATGTTAGCATGAGGTCCATGATATCCACCATTAATTATTTAAATGTCTGCTTTTATTTTATTGGTATTAAAGGTAGCTTCATAGAAGATAATACAATAATCCAGTTTTTTCAGGCTTTGGCAGCTGATTTACATGGGACTGAAGTCTACACAGTACTTTACATGACTTATCCCATCTGAGCCTCACAATAATGATGAAGGAAGTACTGTGGGTATTATCATCCCCATTTTATAGATGATAAAATCGAGGCTTGGCAAAGTTAAATGATTTGCTCCAAGGTCATATTGTTAGAGGCATGTTCTGAACATAAGCCATCTACTACCCCAAATGGCCTCCTAACTGATAATCAGTACATATCAAATGATACAATAGAAAACCCACATTGTACTGGGTTTCCACTTTACCCAACAAGATTGATTCTTATTGGAGGGCTCTCTAAAAGTGAGTCAAGACTCATTTTCTTGAGGTAGACTTGACCTCAGTTGGATTAGACCTCTTTGGTCTCTTTTAGTTAGTCACCAAGTATTTATTAAGTCCTTACAGTGTGCCAAGCAGCTGTCACCTCCTGTGACACACCGTTTTCTAGAAGATAAATCTGATTTAAAAGTGAGAGTCACTTTCCCTTGCCTGGAGGAAACAATTGCTAAACCACCAGATAATAAGAATTATTTTCAATGTGGTTTGCTTTCATCTTGATAGCATGGCTAACAACGAGGCCAGTCTATGTATAATCCAGAAAGTGCTTTCCTTCTTTGAATCAGCAAATTGAGTCTCAGAGGAAGGGGAAATGTGCTAAAAATGAGCTTTATCTCAAAACAGAATGGGATATCTTGGAAAATGCCGATTTATTGTTCACTCCAAGTCTTCAAGAGAAGACTCTTAGTTTGTTCAGAGACAGGCTAGTTGAGTTGGCCATTTGGGTGGTCCAGTTCTCTGGGACTAAATTGGAAGCCTTCCTTTGACCCTTACAAATACCACTCAGGCTCCTTCCTTCAACGTTTCCTTTTCCCCATTCATCTCAACGTCCACTTCGCTGCATCATCACGATATCATGGAAATCGATACACTTCTCTGTGCTGATGAAGTGTTTGTGTTGTAGATTGCCCCGCCTGAGACCCCGGATGCCAAGGAGAGAATGGTGATCATCACTGGGCCCCCAGAAGCCCAGTTTAAGGTATGATCTACCCAGACAGAATGACCCTGGTTAGGTGGTGTAAATGTTAAAGAGAACAATGGTTATATTTGAGTAATACTGGGAATCCATTTTCCTGAGGCCAGTGTTTGATTATATGAGCACAATTGAAGTTTTCCCCAAAATAACTCATTGAAATTCATCTCTTTATGCTCAAGATAATAAAATAAACTTGAAAGGAAAAAATATTTTTCTTTAAGATGTTTTCAAATCTGCTTTTGTATTTCTTTTTTAAATTCCTTGCCTTCTAGAGATGCCATGGTTATCACTGGGCTTGGGCTGTTAAGAACCATAGGGGATTCATTTATGCCTAGCTTTTCAGACCTCCTTCTGAGGAAATCCCTCATCTTTGGCAAATGGATTCATTTCCTCCTGCCTTTGGTGGCCCTAGATGTGCCTGCTGTCTCCATTAGTCTTACTCTGACAGGCTGATAGAATAATTCTTCGCCCCTGCCTTTAACCTTTGCTTTCTCCAATATGGAACTCTTGTATTTGCAACCAAACCAGCCCTTTTGGCTAAAATGCTGAGGGTGGTATATTGCCTTTTGATTATTTATCTCTTGCTAAGATTTTGCTCATTCCTGATGTTGAGTATGACAGATCTTTGCCTGCCATTATGAAATTTTTGTTCTGTCAGGAGATGCCCCAACTGTGTTCCTGGCCTTTGTTCTAGCCCATAAAATTTACCATCCCTTGAGCTACAAATGTCAAGAAGGGCTGAACTGGCTAAATCTGGGCACAGGCTCCTGTTTATGTCTACAGAAGGTCATCCTTTTGTCCTGTCGTACTTGGGAAGGAAGGCATACTGTCTTTTCTTGGGTTAAAGCCTGGCTACTCCCATGTCCAGAAACTTTCAGAGTGGACAAAATAGAGTAAATGGAAACAGCCTTCCTCCTTCCTGTAATCCCCTAATGTAGAATTAGAACTAGGCTTGCAGGGCTGTGGATGTTAGTTGACTGGGTCTTTCATCATTCTCTTTTCTTCAGTACAACTGGCTGGTAATAGGGGTGATGAGGAAATGCCAGCATAGGTTCACCTGTACAGGTGTCCTCTTGCTTTCTGTAGGGTGTGCTCTTTCCTATGATTGATGCCTTTGGCTCTCTCTTGGAAATGGATAAGGAGTATGAGCTGACTTCATCAGAGTCTGATACTATTTTAGAAAACAACCTAGCTTGGCCTGACAAATGGCAGTTTCTTACCAAGTGAGAAATCAGACCTGTCCTTGGGTTCCTAACTGGTCCAAGAAGAGGGCATCTCCACTGAAAGGCCAGGTGGTTTGTTGCCCAGCCTGGTTGGGCTCTGATAGGGTGATGTGCCAGCCCTGAGAAAATGTGCTCAACTGTTTGTCAGCTGCTTGGAACCCCACAGGGCTTCCTTCACCTTTGAGGCTGAAATGCAGACAACAGATTTTCCTTAAGTGATCATGACAAGTTATTCTAATTTGCTGCAAGTGCCAAGAGGTGCCCTGGATCCCCTGTTGCTTCAGTCACCCAGTTACTTTCAGATCAGGGGCCTGGCCTTCCCCTGGCTACCTGCTCCCCATCTTCCAAGTCAATGAAGGGGTCCTCCAAAGGCAGGGACAAGATGGTAGGGTGATGAGGTCACTGGAGTTGTCTTAGCAAGTTTGTTGAACCTGCCTGTTGCTCCCTTGTGATCGTGGGGTCTGTATTTGTATCTCCAGGCTCAAGGAAGGATCTATGGAAAGCTCAAGGAAGAGAACTTCTTTGGCCCCAAGGAAGAAGTGAAGCTGGAGGCCCAAATTAAAGTGCCCTCCTATGCGGCGGGGAGAGTCATTGGCAAAGGAGGAAAAACGGCAAGTGTCTTAGTAAAACCTTTGCACTCCTGTGAAAGAGGAGGAGCCAAAGTGCTTCAGAGGGTTGAGTTGGGGCCCATGTGTGGCCACATGCCCAAAGGCACAGCCTCGGGCTCAAACCACAGACAGCCTGGCATCTTCCTGTGAGTGGTGGCACAGGCTCTTGGCTCCTGCCGAGTCTGCTCCCTTAGTGTGTGTGTCTTTCACCATCCCAGACGAGGATTTTGTAAATACTCTCTCATTGGGCAGAGGGGTGAGAAAACATTGTATTTGAGGTATTACTTTGGCACCTCAAATGTCTGTTATTTACTGAGGCGCTCAGTTGCCTTAAACGCTCGAAGTGTATTAAGATCCATTCAGATTACGCACGTTCTGGCCATCTTGGCTTACCTACCTGAGTTTGGGGAGGTCGCCTTTTTTTCTTTTCTTGCTTGTAAGTACTATTAATGCTGCCCTGGAAAGATGCCTTTTTACAGTGTCTCAGAGACCTCTGATTTTCTTTAGCATGGCAGCTCCCTTCTCCAGTATAAATGGAGACCCCAATATGACTTTGAAAACCGATATGGCCAAAAATCCATCGCCATCCTGTCATCCCGGGGGGGTGGTGAGCTTTCTGAAACTTAGGCTGGCCTTGAGATAACCCAGTTACCGGACTCTAAGTCTTCCCAGCTTGGGCCAGACCTCCCCAAGTTCGTGCTCCACTCGGCCTTCAGGAGCCCAGTCAGTCGCTCACACACCATGGTGAGGGAGCAGAATAGGATGGGCCACGCTCTGAGGACTAGATTCCCCACTCTAGGAAGGGGACATCCCCGAGAATCACTTGAACGCTTGTTTGCAGGTGAACGAGCTGCAGAATTTGACCAGTGCTGAGGTGGTGGTTCCTCGGGACCAGATCCCCGATGAGAACGATGAGGTGATTGTGAAGATAACTGGCCATTTCTACGCGTGCCAGGTAAGTGGTGGCAGACCTTGGTCTCTCTGACGTCCTCGTGCATGTGCCTCGGTGTGAGCCTGGCTCTGACCTCCAGAGGACAGTCCTGCAGAGCGGGTTTCTAGAGGTCCTTCTAGAGTCCTCGCTCTTCCCCCGACCTCCTCTTTACGCTCCTGTAGAGCAGGAGAGGCGGAGGGATGGCTGGCAGAGCCTTTCCCCAGCTCTGACCCATGTTCTTTACAAGGCTTTGTCCTCTTACAGCTCGCCCAGAGAAAGATCCAAGAGATTCTGGCACAGGTTAAAAGGCAGCAGCAGATGCAGCAGCAGAAGAATGCCAATGCTGCTGCCGCCGCCGCCGCCGCTGCCGCCGCCGCTTCGGCCGCTGCTGCCACTGGCGGCGGCGGCGGTGCCTCTGCCGCTGTCCCTGGGACAAGCGGCCAGCCTCAGGCCAGGCGCAAGTAGAGAGGTTAAGGAAACGGCCCATCTCAACAAAAGATGCCAAACCAAAGACGAGACTAAATATAATAGATGGGTGAGGAAACACCTATCCCTAAATCATTAATTAGAAGTCCCACCTACCAAAAGCTTATTTGAAGACCAGGCAAAATTTGAATTCGTGATTTACAAATTATATACGTAATGTCCTCTCAAGTTTCCGGAACCTGGCTTTCCTAAAGAACCAACACGAACAACGACTCGGCTATGGTTGATGACGATGACAACTCCAATACCAAGAACAAACACCTTGAGTCATTTCCCTTGTGTTCTATTCTTGAAATTTGTTGTAAAAGTGACTTGATGTTTATTGTGTGTGATATTCTCCTACCATTTTAGATGTTGGTTAAATTTAAGCTTTGTGTTCTCACGTTACCAACTTGAACAGAGAGAAAGAAAGGCATTGCTATTTACCCATTGCTCATGAAAATAAGCCGGTGGTATGATTGGTGGACTAGTAGTATATCCAGTAAATTGTCAACAAGTATAATTAAATATTAGATGTATGTACCCCAAGCCAGTGGCATTTTTTAAGAAATTTGGTTGCATTTTTACCAAGGGAAATGTTGAGTGGTATTGGCCAGGACGCGGAAAGAAGAATATGCATTTTACAAAACTACCTCAGACGTAGAGAGCACTTCCCAAAAAAAACAAAAAAACAAACAAAAAAAAACAAACAAAAAAAAAATCCTTTCCTTTCTTTTGGTAATTTGGACGCTTGATAAAACAAAAAGTCCCAGAATTTTTTTTTTTAAACAAAGCAGATTTAAAAATCTGATGGGCCCACCGAAGCAAGATGAGATGATTTTATTGGGCACAGAGCACATAGTGCTCTGAGCTGGTGGTTGATGGGAATAAAATTGGAAAACCCAACCTGGGGCCTTCAGAGGCTCCTGCCACCCAAATTGCCAAACATAGTCAATGCTCCAAGATCCTGAACAATGCCAATAGGAGAGCAGCAATGCCACTTGTATTTTTTTCTTTTTTAAGACGGGATTGATTGAGAAGAATCGGCCCTGTTCTGGGGAACAGAACTAAGATGCTGGGGGAGGGGGGGATCAAGCCAACCTAGTCGCTGGAGACTGACCTGTTTGCGCTCCTGGATTCGATGCATGAACGTTCCCTTTGTGCCTCTGACCATCACTGCCTAGAGAAAAAATGCTTCAGTGATCCATGCAGTCCGTGTGGGTGTTCATTGTGTTCAGAGCAAGCTTCCTCCTCAGTGCTGTAGGCCATGTAACTGTCGGACCATTTCTCTGCTTGTCACGCTTTAGCTGTCACAACTGTTCTCACCACACCAGGGGCAGGCCAGGTCAAAGAGCATCCAGCCACGGTCACGGGCCACACTAAACCACCTTAAAAGTCTAAAAAGGAACTAAACAAGGCCAAGAGCCCCAAAGTGTTAAAAACGCACCTAAAACAAAGCCTCCTAGTCTGGCGTAAAGATAAACAATAGCGGGGTTTAGACACGGTCTGCAACCAACCAGCTGAAACTAAATTAGTCAAAAGACAGGGACGTAGAAAAGCTTCTAAATTTTTCTCCAATTTCTAAATGTAATTTAAAAAAAAAAAAAATGATTGTGCTACTACGCATTCAAGTTTCTCCAATAAACTTCAATCTACCTCAGTTTGTGAAATGTGGTGGCAACACTTGGTGTGCGTGGGTGTGCCTGGGTGTGTGTGTCCATGCGTGTGGGTGTCTGAGCGTGCGCGTGGATGGGAGCCTCTGAGCCCTCTCCTAGGACGTCTTTGTGTATGGAGGTTCCAATTACCAAGGACCAGCTACAGAGCTTGGTTGGTCTCCCTCTTAGAATCATCTTAAAAGGAGGCATTTCTGCCCAGAAAACACCCCTCTCTCCCTGCGCCCCCCCACTCACTCCTCTCTCGCTCCAAGAAAAAAAAAAAAAAGGATCATTATGCAGCTTAGATAATTCTGAAAACCATCATTTCCCTCCATTTTCTTTCCTGATTGACTTTTAAGTGCCACTTGGTAGAGAAATACCACCTCTCTTCCCTTCCTCTGGACCACTAGCGAGCTGTCTGTCACCTGATGTTGAGAAACCTTTTTTCTTCAAAGGAATTGAAAGAGTCCCAAGCTAGCAATTTGACTGTCCATGACTTTGCATCCCTAAATGAACTGTTTGAAGAGGGACTTTCTTTTTAGTGCTAGTCTGTCATTTCTCTTTTACTCTCGCCCAATGCCGTCATGTTTTCAGTTTAGATCTGGTCATGGGAGTCTCTGAGACGAGTTAGGAAAGCTGCAGATGAGCCCAGGAGTGCCCCCCTTGCCCACCCCATCCCCAGGGCAGGCTCCCTCTTAACGTGCCCTGGGGAAGCTCAAGGTGTCAGGTGCCCCTTGCTTAGCAGGAACAAGGTATTTTTTCAGTTTCTTGTACTCAGTTTGTGTTTTCATTTTGAGCCTCCTAAAGGAAGCCGAATGGTCTAGTGAAGCTCTGAGCACCGCTTCTCTGTCTGAGGTTCAGGGGGGCCCCACAGAGGCTCTGAGCCAGACCCCTTCACTGGCCGAGGGCAGGTGGGTCCCAGCCCTCCTTAGGTGCAGGGCCTCCTCTACCAATGCCTCCAGGGTGCCTTTTTCTTCCCTCCCACCATGGCTCATGGTGTGTGTGTAACTCTGGTGTGAAAGTTGACAGATCTGAATGCCAGCAGGGACTTTTTTTTTTTTAAAGCCCAAAATTACTTTTAAAACGCCAAGATGAACTAGCACACTTGTAGCTGTATAAAGATTCCATCGCTGGTATTCTAACTGGTTAAGGGAAAAGGAAGGGCTTTTTTTGAGGCAGAGGAAGCCCAAATTGTGGACCAATGTCTCCAGCTTGTGCCCACTCTGTTCTGCTAAGCACAAGCCCCTTCCATTTAGGGAAGAGAGCTTTGTGGCTCTGAGTAACTAGAGACCTGGCCCTTGTTTCTGCCTGAGTGCCAATGGGATCTCTAACCTTATAATGACACGCACCTTCTTCCAGAAATGCCTAGATTTGTCTATTCATCTTGGTAGAAGGAAAAGTGAAGACTCTGGATAAAAATTCCCTTTCTATGACTTTATAGCCTCAAAGAAATTCTGAGCTCATTGAGGCTTTGAGATCATTTCTAGGGTTTTCAAACTCAAACTTGAGGACTAATATCAAGCTGGTTTGTGGCAGCCTTGCTTCAGAATATCCCAGAACCCTCCTCCCATCTCATTCTGCTAACCCATTACTAGTTAAACTGCTTCCTGAAGCCAAGCATTATTACTGCTGTAGGGGAGGGTGGGAAATCTAATTAGCATCAAGCAGAGTTTGGCATTTTATTTTAGAGCATTGATGAATGTCTTGTAAGCCCAGGTTTTACTTAAACTTGTTAAATAGGTCAACTCAATGGGAGAAGAGAAACTAAGGCAATGATTCACTAAGGGCTGCTTCCTACCCCATACAGTTTCCATCTTTAAGTTTGCTCTCTTGAAGGCTCTTAATTTCTACATTAGACTATTATTCTCTATTGAATTCTGCTTTTTTATATTTGATTATTGCCAGTCCTGCCTCTACAGAGTATCGAATTTTGTGGCTCTTTGGTTAGCCGATGACAAATGTTATTCCAGAGTCGCCAAACTGAGTGCCACCGAATTCACTTTTTTCCTTGAATTGGCAGTTACTTGCCTCTAAAATCAATAATGCTTCAATTCCAGCAGTATCAATGGGGCAGGGCATTCAGAGTGGGTAAACAGAGCGACTCTAAATCCAGAACCTTAAATTCAGGGGCAGTGGCTGAGCTCTCCTGTAAAGTGGAAATTAAGAACCAATCATCCTTTCATTCTTTTCTCACTTCCTGTTTTGGTCACGTCAAAGATAGAAACAGTGCATAAGCCGAGTCACCTATTTTCCACCTGGAGGTTTTCTACTCTCCCCCCAATAACAATGAAGGCCCAGGTAGACAAGCCCCATTGAAGACATTCCAGGAATAAAAAGGGCCTTTCTGAACCATGCTAAGCTGAAGCCATCCCCTCCCTTAAACATTCCACTCTCTAAAAGGGATTTCCTTCAACCATAGAGAAGTCAGGAAACTCGTCCATAAAGATCTTATTTAGGACCCCATCGGTGTCCCTGGACTCAGGTTAGAAGCCATGAGAGTACCCGGCTGAGTCCAGGGAGACCTTCTTGTAGGGGTGACTCGTCCGGAAGACCAGGCTAGCTAGTTCCTAAAGGATCTCCACTGCCTTCAAGGCTGGGCTCTCTTCCACCCTGGCAGGCCCTGAGCCCGAGGCCCCAAGGGGTTCTCACGGGACTCAGAAGCTTGAGCGTCTTTGCAGATTAACTCACTGCAAATCAAAACCAAAATAAAGCGCTCAGACCTGGGAATTTCCCATTCAAAGCTCTCCATTTATTTTCTCTGATGGAGGGAACGCTGAAGGCTCCCCTTCTGGACTAAATCCAAGGATGAAGTCTTCGGGCAACGCTTCCGGGGCAATCTGAGCTAACTGGTCGTCCCAAGGGCCCAGAGTCCACAACTTCTCCAGTTCATAGGTTTCTCGAGTCCCCGGAAGCATCAGATGAAGCACCGTGCAGCCTGCCGGGGAGGAGAGAATCACAGTGGGCAGAAGTCCCCCATCTGTAACCCGGAGGGTTTCCCAGTTAGACTGTGGAGGCTGTCCAGGTTAGGCGGGGATGCAGGTCTAAGACCTTCCCGTCAGGGCCCACAGAAAGTCCCTTTCCAACCCCAAAAGACTGAGAGTGGAGGGACAAGGTCAGTCATCCTGGCTCTTCAGGGACCAGCCAAGCCTCTTCCCAAGCCTGTGCAGATCATTCTCCTGCTAGAAATGACTCAAACTCCCACCAAGCAAACCCCCACATAAAAAAGAGCCGGGCAGGCGTTGGCGCGGGGTGGATATGTTGGCACACACACCAGTTCATTTCTGTAGCTAATGGGGCCTTCCCTTTCCTGCTGGGGAACCTGAGAGGCCGATGGGTCGCGGACGCAGCCCTCCGGACCACATTTTCCTCTCTCTCAGCTCAGGCGCCTCCTTTGCCAAAACCAGCCAGCAGACCAGGCATCCCCCCAGGCGGCTGCCCCTGGGGCAGTGCCCAATTCTGACCCTTAGTCTGAAAGGAGAGAAGAGCTTTCCATGTCACCCCTTTGAACAGCTCCCTTTCCCCTGGGAAACAAACAGGAGGGTTCTGGAAACAGCGAAGGGCCTGGCTGGCCCAGCAGAGGGGACCGAGCACCCGACAGACGAGGCCAGGGCCTTCTCCCTTTCCCTCTCCCTGCAGGGGGGCCCCCATTCCTGTCAGAACTGAACTGGCCAGCTCCGCTGCTCCCTGGGGTTGAGCCAGGCCCCTCGGTCCTCGCCCCCCTCCTGCACTAACACTCCTGGAGTCCACCTAAGCCCCTGCCCAGGCAGGGCCTTGCAGGGTCCTTCCCTAGTGACCCGCTGAGCATCTCCGCCCCAGGGGAGTCTACACCCGCCCTGTTAGAGCCCCCAGTCTGCCAGGCTCCAGTCTGGAGTTTTGACCTCCTGGCTCCCTGCCCCTCTCTGGTCAGGGGAGTCCCCGAGTCTTAGAGCCAGAAGGTCCCCAAGGCCTCTCCATCAGTGCTCAGTACACACTGCCCGCAGGCTCCCTTCTGAAGGGCTCATCCACACCCCAGGTCTAGGCCAGGCTCCCCCGCTGGCTCCGTGTCTGCACCACCCCATACATCCCATCTCCGCCCTCGTGATGCGGCTGCTTCCATCCTCTGCCCCCTCCAGCCGCATGCCGCCCCCTCCCGCAGTGAAGCTCGCCACCTTGCATGTTGCAGGCTTCTCGGTCTTTGTGGAACGAAGGGCGACAGCTCCCTCCTCAGCATCTGGGCCAAACGTGGGGGGGCGGGTTGGGGCCGGGTAGGGGGGGGGCAGGCAGACCCTAAAGGGCTGTTAACGTTTCCAAGATGTCGGTCCAAGCTGCTACTCTCAAAGGCCCGCTTCTGGCCATGGAAAAGTGCCCCAAAGAAGTTCGCAGCCCGCGCTGAGACTCTTTTGCTCTTGTCCCCCAAACCCCGCCCCCGTGTCCCCGAGCCCCAGAACTCACCGAAGTCCACACACAGCCAGTCCTCCGAGTCCTTCCCTTCAATCCGCGCGAAAGCCTCACTCGGGGATTTCAGGAATTTATGCTGGAACCAAAGGGCCGCATTAGCACCGAGCCCCCATTCCCTATCCAACGCCCGCCACAGGGCTGTGGGTGCTGGAGGAAAGGGAGCCCACCCGGAGCCCTGAAGGACAGCCCCAGGGGCCACCTCCCCCGGCCCCTCTCTCCCCCCTGCAGCACCGCCCTACTCGGCCCCTCTAGGGACCCCCATCATCATCTCCCAACCTGTGAAGGGCTGGGACCAAGTGCAGAGCTGAGTTCTGATTCGCTCTAAGCCCTTTCCCAGGGGACAGAGGACCCTCGGCGGTGTCCCGAGGTACCCATTGGCCCAGGCACTTCAGAGCAGGGCGTCCACCCAGAGCTCCCCGGAGTCGTGCGCCTCCCCCCCGTCACTTCTGCCAACAGCCTCACTCCCATCCAAAAGGGGACAGACCCCGTGGGCGTTGGGGGACCCCTTCTTAGCTCAGGCTCTCCCCAGGCAGCTTCACCAAGTGTCTCCCCCCCCAATAAAGGCAACATTCAAGCCGCCCCCTCTGAGCTCTGTCCCCAGCAGCACTGACAGGGCTTTAGGGAGTTGGGACACCCCATTTCACCGGGCCTCGGTGGGGCACCCAGGAAGCCCTCTTGGCCGGGCAGCGGGGCAGTCCTTTGGGTGGGTGCTCATCTCCTGGGCCTGGGGAAGGTGGGCAGCGGCGCTCCGGACACCATCCGCCTTACCGTTTTCACGAGGTACTGGGCCACAGCCTGGAGGTGTCTGGTGGAGGTCCCACTGGCGACCACAAAGTAATCCACGTACTTCAGGGCGGGGGAGACCTGGATCACACAAATGTCCCGTGCGTTCTCCTGCCTCAGGAGGGACACGAGCAGGTCGATGTCGAATCTGGGGCCCACATGAGCTGGAACACAGACCGGGCTCGTCACTTCTCTTCCACCCCCAAATTGCAATTCTGCTGCGTGACCCGCTGGGGCCGGGGTTGGGACGTCCCCCCCAGATCCACTCTCTCCCCTGGGGGAGCCCAGAGCCCCCAAGGATTCCAGGACGCCAGATGGCATCAGGAAGCTCCCCAAATACCCAAGCCTAGGGCAGCTGGGACTCATTAAACACCCCTCAGGCTGGCAGGAACCCCCCCAGCCCTGGCCCTCCACCTCCCCTGAATAGATTCCATCCACACCCTGGTTGGGGGGGGGGAATAAAAGTCAAGATGCCACCCTGGTCTTCCAGGAGCTCACATTGACCCAGAGATCACCAGGACACCCCAGGAATGACACAGGCAATAAACAAGCATGGGGGGAGGGTGACACCGGCTAGGGACACCCAGGCACCCCTCAGGGGTATAAGGGCCAAAGGAGGGATCCAGAGAGGCCCCAAGCAAGGTCCTCTGTCCCAGGTGGATAGGAGCCAAGGGGCTGAATTTTCCCTGAAGTCAATCCAAGGAGCACCCCGGAAACCCTGGGCTCCGAGGGGTTGGGACTAGACTTGAGGATCCCGGAGACCAGAGCCCAGAGTTGGGGGGGGGTCCCAGAGGTCCCTCGGCCCCCATCCCTCCTCCAGTGGATGAGCCACAGGGAGGCCCAGCCCAAAGACTCACAGATGGCATCTGAACCTGGGTCCTGCCTCTAGGGCAGCCCATTTCCCACTGTACCACTCGGGCAAAGTGAGCCCAGAAAAGCCGGCCTGAGAAGCGCTGGATCCCAGCAATCTGCCTAAAAGTCAATCGTTCCAAAAGAAGGGAGGATAAAGGGCTGAAATATAGAGGGAGGGGGCAGATGGGAGGCGCAGAGGACAGAGAAGCACAGGAGGAGGGCCTGGGTTCAAATTTGGCCTCAGACACTGGCCAGCCACTTCCCCCGCACTGCCTCGCCCTTACTTCTCTCGGGACTGGGAGCTGATAGCCAGGGTCCATTCTAGGACTGGAAACACGAAGCGCCTCCCTGGCCCAGACCCCCTGCTGTGGGAAGGCTCCCCCCACAAAGATCGACTTCTGTTTGATCCACACCCAGCCCCCAGGACAACCCCATTCTACTGGGGCGGGGAGTGAGGGACGCAAGTGAGGCTGGGTAGGGGTCGGGGCTGGACTTGCACTCGGGGCTTCATGGCCTCCAAGGACACGCAGTCCGGAAGGACCAGAGGCCGGGAAGCCCCGAATTCAAGTTCTTCCTCCGATGGCCCGGTTAGGAGCCTCAGTTTCTCCATCCTTGAAATAGGGAGAGTGCCCGTGGTGCTACCTGCACAGGCCCGGCTAACACTAATTAGGCGCCTGCTAAGTGCTAGGCTGAACCATCATAGAGGCTTCGGGGCCGTTTCTGCACTCCCCACGTGCTCCCCCCTAAACGGGCCCATCTCGCGGACGAACACACTAAGGCTAGTAGCAGTTCCGGCACATACGGCCCCCAACCCACCCCGTCTCCTCTACTCTAAGAGGGGGCATGGCCGCGACAGGAAGGGGCGGGCCCCAGCCCGAAATCGGGCCCCGCCCCGTACCTGCCGCGGCCCGCTCCGCCGGGGCGCCAGCCTCGTTCAGCTGCACTGCTCTCCAGAGGCCGCGCGCCCCCGCCGCTAGGTCGAGGACCGAGCCGGGCAGCCTCTGCGCCTGCGCGAAGGGCCTCGCGCCTGGCCAGCCCGCGCCAACGCGGGGCTGCAGGAGCGGCAGGAGGCGCCCCCAGGATCGTGCCCCCAGTCTCAGACCCGGACCCATCACTGCGCGTGCGCACGCCGGTGGTGTCTCACGTGAGCCTCCTCGAGCGCCCGCCCCTCCCCGCCTTCGCGGGGGAACCGAGATTCGGCGGCCTGAGATTGGTCGCCGCAGTGGCGTGACGTCAACGGCGGCACCTCTGCAGTTCCGGCGGGAGCCGTGCGCTAGTGCGCGCGGCAGCGCTGCTCGGGGGCGCGCCTCGGGCAGGCAGAGGAAGGAGATTGCGTCATCTGGCCGCTGGCGGGCTCTGAGGTTGCTGCGGGGAGGAGCCCGACTCAGACACCTCCCTCCCCATTTTATTAAGCCTTTTTTAACCCTTCTCTTCTGCCCCAGTGACTACTCCAGGCCATGACTATTGGCCAGAGTCCCCCAGCTAGGAAGTATCTGAAGCAAGATTTGAACCCAGAACCTCCCTCTCTAAGCCCGACTTTCCATCCACTCAGCCTCCCAACTGTCCCTATTGAACACTTATTAAGCACCTCCTGTGTGTCAGGGTCTCTGCTAGGATCAGGAAGAGAAGAAGCATTTAGATGGCACCTTCTGTATACCAGAACTCACTGGGTGCCAAGCACTTCCTAGTTGAACAGCTGGGGAAACCGAGGCAGGCAGATGCCAGGCACTTGCCTGAACTCCTAGGCACAAGGTACAAGGACAGAAGTGAGCCACTTCCTTTATCAAAACTCATTTCCTACCTCCAAGCATTTTCCGTGGCCAGCCCCGCTCTGCACTGGCCTCTGCTTCCCAGGCTCCCTCCTCTCATAGAGGACTTCTCATTCCCCTGCTTCTGTCTTGTGTGGACTGGGAGCTCCTGGGGGCCATCCTCAGTGGATGGAAGGCTTTAAACCAATCAACACACTGTTCCGGGCCTGGGTACTGGGTGCTGGAGGTACAAAGACTGGGGAGAATCCCTTAAAAAAAAAAAATAGGGCAGCTGGGGGGCTCAGTGGATGGAGAGCCAGGCCTACAGATGGGAGGTCCTAGGTTCAAATCCGGCCTCAGACACTTCCCAGCTGTGTGACCCTGGACAAGTCACTTGATCCCCATTGCCCACCCTTACCAATCTTCCACCTATGAGACAATACACAGAAGTTAAGGGTTTAAAATAAAACAAACAAACAAAAAAAACTCTTATCTTCCATCTAAGAATGAATTCCGGGTATTGGTTCCAAGGCAGAAGAGCAGAAAGGGGGTGTGGGGGGGGGGTTAAGTGACTTGCCCAGGGTCATACAGCTAGGAGGTATCTGAGGTCACGTTTGAACCCAGGACCTCCCATCTCCAGACCACTGACCATCTCTCTAACCATTGAGCCACCCAGCGGTCCCACTGAGCCTCAGTCTTAATGCTTTGGACCCCTTTGGCGATCAGTCTCCGAATAGGGTTTCTCAGTACCTACTTTCACATACTAGGACTACAAAGGAAAATGAATACTGAGCATTATTAATTTTTTCAAAGTCATAGACCCAGGGGGGCGCCGAGGGGCTCAGTGGAGGCCGGAGACGGGAAGTCCTGGGTTCAAATGTGACCTGATGCCCGCTGTGGGACGCTGGGCAAGTCCTCAAACCCTCTTAGTCTCCGTTTCCTTCTCCGTAAACGAGCGGCCTGACAGCGGCTTGTGCGCGAGGGAACCCCAAGAGATGCCGTTTTCATGTCTTTCGATGGGTATTAACTTGGCATCATGGGAGGGGCGTCGGGAAGGCGGGGCTCACTTCTCTCCGGGACTGGTCTAACCCCAACCCGAAAATGGAGGGGCTGGATTCCATCCGAGATTCTTCCCGGCGAGGACTCCAGGCGGGGGCCCGAGTCATGGCAACAGTGAGGGACAACATGGAGGACTATAAAGGAAAGCAGTAAAGTGCTGAGGAAAGAAAAAGCCCCGATTCGCAGGGCCTCGAAGCGCGGGCGAAGGACGCGGGACCAGGGAACCCGCAAACGCCCTTCCGTCTCCCCACGGAGGATCCTGCGTGGCGATTCGATCCAACAACATCTCTCCGGTGTCTCCAATGCACCCCGAATGGATCTGGGCTTTGGGAACCCAAAGGCAGAAACAAGAGACTTTCTTTTCTCCTGGGGGGACCCAGCATGGAAGGAGCCGGGGAGAAACGGGGGCCCAGGGGGACCTTTGTCCCCAGGGACGGGGCCCAGGGGGGCTTCTGTCCCCACATTCCACATGTGGCCATTGGCCAAGCGAGGGACGACGGACTGGAGGGCACGCAGCGAGGAACCATGGGATGCGCTGGGCGGGGACTCAATGCAAACATGCACAATAACTCGTAAAAAAGGACGCGAAGCCCCACCAAGGAGCCCCGCTCAATAGGCGGAGGAACCATCCTCCGTGGAGGAACAAACTTCTTTCAGGAGAGTCGCAAACTATGGACAGCCCCATGAAGGGCCGCTTCGGCTCCCGAAGAAGAAGAAAAAAGCCGCTCCGGGGGCGGATGCCGCAGCCCTCGCGGAGGGACCATAAATGACAGCCCGCCGCGGCTGCCCCTGCAGCTAAAATGCCATTCGGCAGGCTGCTGACGTCACTGGCTCCAAAGCCGGTTCGAGCGGCAATTAAAAGGCAGCGTGTACCTCCCCGGTGCAAATTGGGGGGCTGGCAAAGTTCTCCAGGGGGGACAACCTGTGGGCCGATAGGCACGTGCCAGGTAATTCGAGGCGGGAGGAATGTCGGGGCGGAGGGGTGGGGCCGAGCAGACTTCCCAGGAGGAGAACAGCGGCTGGCTGCCTCGAAGCGGAGGTTTCCCGGGGGCCCCATCCGCCCGCCCGTTCCAGGCATGGGGGCCGCTGGAACAAATGCCTCCCCAGGGCAAGAGACGGAACAGAGCGTTCAGGAAACAGCTAGAAATCCAATTTAGCTAGAACAGAGATAGGAGGAAGGGACTAATGCTAGATAAACTACCTGTTTCCAGGAATAGCCCGCATTTCCTTGCAAATGAGGGAAAAAAAAAAAAGATCATCTTGTCCCAGGTGGCAGCTAAAGAAGCTTTGAAAGCAGACCTTTGGGAGCAAGAGTTCTTCACCTTTGGGTCCTGGTCCCTCCGACACTCAGGCCTGGGGGAGCCCATTGAGCCCCTTCTCAAAATGACATTTTTTTTTTTAACCCTTGGTGTATTGTCTCCTAGGTGGAAGAGTGGTAAGGGTGGGCCATGGGGGTCAAGTGACTTGCCCAGGGTCACACAGCTGGGAAGTGGCTGAGGCCGGATTTGAACCTAGGACCTCCTGTCTCTAGGCCTGACTCTCACTCCACTGAGCTACCCAGCTGCCCATCAAAATGACATTTTTAAATTCATAAAATGAAATGTATAGTTGTAAACCAGTTAGAATGAAGTGCAACATCCTATATATATGCATTAGATATATGAAATATACAAAAATATATTAAATAAGTAATATATTTCATTTCATTTTTATTCATATATTTATATTATATTATTGTATTATATTATTATATTATATATAAAATAAACATATCTATTATATTTATTCATATAGAACTAAATATATATTTATTACATTATATTATTGTATTATATATAAAATAAATATATATTTATTATATTTATTTAATTTATATATAATATTATTATATTAAATATACATATATATTTAACCCTTTTAAAAAATCCTTACCTTCTGTCTTAGAATCAATACTGCACATTGGTTCCAAAAAGTGTGGTAAGGGCTAAGCAATGGGGGTTAAGTGACTTGCTCAGGATCATACAGCTAGGAAGTTTGAACCTAGGACCTCTTGCCTCTAGACCTGCCTCTTATTCTACTGAGCCACCTAGCTGTCCCCCATCAAAATATTTTTTTAAAAGCAGGTTCAATGGGGCAGCTAGGTGGCTCTGTGGATAGAGAGCCAGAGCCTGGAGATGGGAAGTCCTGGGTTCAAATCGGATCTCAGACCCTTCTTAGCTGTGTGATCCTGGGCAAGTCCCTTAACCTCAACTGCCTAGCCCTTGCACTCTTCTGTCTTAGAAATGATACTAAGAAGGGAAGGATTTAAAAA